>NC_069508.1:80298195-80598195 GCF_027579735.1 Bombina bombina
TCCTTTCGCACAATCGAGTACAGGTTGGAGATTGCTTTTTGTGAAAAGAAATTTCGGCCGGGTACCTTCCACTGCGGTGTCCCAATAGATACAAATTTTTTGAACGCCTCAGACTCCACCAGCTTGTCAGACGCCAGGCAAGGGGGTGACTTTGGGAAATTGGCTTCTTACACTCAAACATGTCCTTGACAGACACCTGACTGTGGGCAGATGACCGGGAACTGCTACATAAGAGAGACTGAGTGGCGGATGGTTGAGAGGGGGCAAGGAGTACAGCAGTGGTTGACGTGGCTGAAGATTCTGGACCAGGAGGAGGATGGCGGCTTTGAGTTTGTGTGCTGCTTCTACTCATGTGTTCATCCCATCGGCATTTGTGATGTGAGACCATGTGCCTTCGCAAAGCAGTTGTTCCTAGGTGGGTGTTGGACTTCCCACGACTCAGTTTCTTTTGGCACAGGTGGCAAATGGCATTGCTGTTGTCAGAGGCAGACACACACAAAAAATGCCACACTGCTGAGCTCTGTGATGACGGCATTCTGGTGATGGCAACAGCATGCGTTGATTGGCGTGCTGTCTGGCTGACCCCGGGTGCCGATGCATGCTGTCTGACTGTGCCACTAGCTCCTTGCAACGACCTCCCCCTGCTTCCAACTCGTCTCCTCCTCCTCCTCTCTGTCTCCCCATCTGAACTTTCCCCCTCTTCTTCTTCTCTTCTAGCAGGCACCCACGTGACATCCACGAACGCATCATCATCAACCGCTTCACTTATATCTGTAAAATCAACAAAGGAAGCAGCAGCGGGTACAACATCACCATCATCATCACACCGTACGTCCATGTCTGTAATGCTGCCTGACTGAGACATATCACTGTTATCTACATCCTCTGTCAATGATGGTTGCGCATCACTCATTTCTTCCAACTGATGTGTCAATAACTCCTCTGACAGATCAAGTGAAGTGGCTATGGTGCTAGTGTTGGTGATGGCGGCAGGCGGGCGAGTGGCACTGGTCACTTGAGAGGTGCACGAAGCTAAGCTGGAGGTGGATGGTGCGTCAAGGTTAGGAGCGGAAGCTGTAGAAGATTGGGTGTCCTGTGTTAGCCATTCAACTAGGTCCTCCTCAGAACTTTTCACGTTCATGGCACGTGGCCTCTGAACACTGTGCATTATTGTAGGGTCAAAGGGAATAACAGCACCATGACCACAACGGCACCTGCGGGGTGGCCTGCCTCTGCCTGTCATTTTTTTTTTTAAATGTAGACTTACACTACTATTAAAAAAAATATGAGTGGTGCCACTGGGCAAGTGGGCACAGTATACGCTGTGAGCCTGACACAAAAAAGCAGACTGATGTTTCACAATCCAAAAAGTTTATTTTTTTTAAATGTACACTTACACTACTATTAAACAAGATATGAGTGGTGGCACTGGGCAAGTGGGCACAGTATAGGCTGTGAGCCTGACACAAAAAAGCAGACTGATGTTTCACAGTCAAAAATGTTTATTTTTTAAATATTTAAACTACTGTTACAACAAATATGAGTGGTGCCACTAACTTGGCACGTGGGCCTGGCACACACGCTGGCAGGCAGGCAAATGCAATAAGATTACAATAGCAGACTGATGTTTCACAGTCCAAAAAGTTTTTTTTAAAATATTTACACTACTGTTTCAACAAATATGATTGGTGGCACTAGTTGGCAAGTGGGCCTGGCACACACGCTGGCAGGCAGGCAACTTCAATTAGATTACACTAGCAGACTGATGTTTCACAGTCAAAAATTTTTTTTCAAATATTTACACTACTGTTATTACAAATATAATTGGTGGCACTAGTTGGCAAGTGGACCTGGCACACACGCTGGCAGGCAGACAACTGCAATTTGATTGCACTAGCAGACTGATGTTTCACAGTCAAAAAAGTTTTTTTTTTTAAATATTTACACTACTGTTACAACAAATATGAGTGGTGCCACTAACTTGGCAAGTGGGTCTGGCACACACTCTGGCAGGCAGGCAACTTCAATTAGATTACAATAGCAGACTGATGTTTCACAGTCAAAAAAGTTTTTTTAAAATATTTACACTACTGTTATAACAAATATGAGTGGTGGCACTAGTTGGCAAGTGGGCCTGGCACACACGCTGGAAGGCAGGCAACTGCAATTCAATTGCACTAGCAGGCTGATGTTTCACAGTCAACAAATATGAGTGGTGCCACTAACTTGGCAAGTGGGCCTGACAAACACTCTGGCAGGCAGGCAACTTCAATTAGATTACAATAGCAGACTGATGTTTCACAGTCAAAAAAGTTTTTTAAAAAAATATTTACACTACTGTTATAACAAATATGAGTGGTGGCACTAGTTGGCAAGTGGGCCTGGCACACACACTGGCAGGCAGGCCACTGCAATTAGATTGCACTAGCTGACTGATGTTTCACAGTCAAAAAAGTTTTTTTTTTTTAATTATTTACACTACTGTTATAACAAATATGATTGGTGGCACTAGTTGGCAAGTGGGCCTGGCACACATGCTGGCAGGCAGGCAACTTCAATTAGATTACACTAGCAGACTGATGTTTCACAGTCAAAAAAGTTTTTTTAAAAAATATTTACACTCCTGTTATAACAAATATGATTGGTGGCACTAGTTGGCAAGTGGGCCTGGCACACACTCTGGCAGGCAGGCAACTTCAATTAGATTACAATAGCAGACTGATGTTTCACAGTCAAAAAAGTTTTTTTTTTAAATATTTACACTACTGTTACAACAAATATGAGTGGTGCCACTAACTTGGCAAGTGGGCCTGGCACACACGCTGGCAGGCAGGCAACTTCAATTAGATTACACTAGCAGACTGATGTTTCACAGTCAAAAGTTTTTTTTAAATATTTACACTACTGTTATAACAAATATGATTGGTGGCACTAGTTGGCAAGTGGGCCTGGCACACACGCTGGCAGGCAGGCAACTGCAATTAGATTACACTAGCTGACTGATGTTTCACAGTCAAAAAAGTTTTTCTTTTAAATATTTACAATACTGTTATAACAAATATGATTGGTGGCACTAGTTGGAAAGTGGGCCTGGCACACAGGCTGGCAGGCAGGAGGAAAATGCAATTCAAGGGCACTAGTAGACTGCAGATTCACAGTCAAAACAGTGATGATTTACAATTTTTTCAAGACTGTTACAAGAAATATGATTGATGGGTGGCACTAATTGGCTAGTTGGGCCTGGCACACAGGCTGGCAGGCAGGAGGAAAGTGCAATTCAATGGCACGAGCAAACTGATGATTCAGAATAACAATCAAACAATTTTTAATTTTAAATATTAACAATACAGGCAACTTCAATTAGATTACACTAGCAGACTGATGTTTCACAGACTGATGTTTCACAGTCAAAAAAGTTTTTTTTTTAAATATTTACACTACTGTTATAACAAATATGATTGGTGGCACTAGTTGGAAAGTGGGCCTGGCACACAGGCTGGAAGGCAGGCAACTGCAATTAAATAACACTAGCAGACTGATGTAAAAGGTTTTTTTAAAAAACATTTACACTAATGTTACAACAGATATGAATGGTGGCACTGAGGATGGAAGTAGGCACAGTATATGCTGGGAGTCTGACACACAGGCTGGCACTAGTGGCAGGCTGGCCTGGCAAATAAAATTAAATAACACTAACAGACTGATGTAAATGTTTTTTTTTAAAAAAGTTACACTAATGTTACAACAGATATGAGTGGTGGCACTGAGGATGGAAGTAGGCACAGTATATGCTGGGAGCCTGACACACAGGCTGGCACTAGTGGCAGGCTGGACAGGCAACTACAATTAAATAACACTAGCAGACTGATGTAAAAGTTTTTTTTTAAATTTACACTAATGTTACAACAGATATGAGTGGTGGCACTGAGGCTGGCAGTGGCAGGCTGGCCTGGCAACTGAAATTAGATTACACTAGCAGACTGATGTAAAAGTTTTTTTAAAAAATTTTTTACACTAATGTTACACCAGATATGAGTGGTTGAAAACAGAGCAATTAGGCACAGTATATGCTGTGGGCCTGACACACAGGCCTGATGGAAAATGAAATTAGATTACACTAGCAAACTGATGTAAAAGTTTTTTTTAAAAAAGATTTACACTAATGTTACACCAGATATGAGTGGTGGCAGTGAGCAAGTAGGCAGAGTATATGCTGTGAGCCTCACACACAGGCTGTCAAAAAAAAAACGACTGAAGTTCTAGCCCTAAAAAGGGCTTTTTGGGCTGAAGTTCTAGCCCTAAAAGGGCTTTTTGGGGTGCTGTCCTTACAGCAGAGATCAGATGAGTCCTTCAGGACTGTAGTGGACACTGAATACACTAGCCTAGCTATCAATTTCCCTATAAAATCACCAGCAGCAGCACTATCCCTCCTCTCACTAAGAATGCAGGATCGTAATGAATCTAAAATGGCTGCTGCCCAGGAGCTGGGAGGGTCTGGGAGGGAGTGTCTGCTGCTGATTGGCTGAAATGTGTCTGCAGACTGAGATACAGGGTCAAAGTTTACTCAATGATGACCAATAGGGGGCGGATAGAACATTGCATATGTTCGCCCACCGTGGCGAATGCGAACAAGCTAAGATCGCTGGGAACTGTTCTCCGGCGAACTGTTCGTGACATCACTAATGCCAAGTAAAGCCTAAGGCTAATGTCAGTTGCTGAATAATATTACTTGTGAAATGTGTTGTCAAATTCAATTACTCTGGGGAGGCCAAACCTGGGTATGAGTGCTTTTAGCATTAACTTGGCAACTTCTTGGGCTTTCATAGTTCTAGTAGGAAAGGCCTCAACCCATCCAGTAAGTTGGTCCACTATCACAAGTAAATGTTTGAAACCCCTACAAGGAGGCATGTCAGAAAAGTCAATTTGTAAATGTTCAAAAGGTTGAAATACCCATGGGCTTCCGCCTGGTGGGCCTTTAGGTTCCCCCTTTGTATTGAATTGAGCACAAGTCACACAATTCAATACAACTCATTTTGCAGCTTGATGGATACCGGGGGCAAACCAGTGTCTGTTAAGGGTTTCAGCAAATTGTGTGGTACCTCAGTGTGTTTGGTTATGCAGAAAGGATAGCATAAGAGAGGTGTGCATTTGAGGTAGAGCAGGGCAGATACCAAAAGAGTCACAGGTAAGACCAAGACCAGTCCAAAGGTGAACAGTTTGCTCAGGAAGAGAAGTGTAAAGAGAAGACAATGTAGTGTCAAGAGGGTGAGGTTTGTGAGTGGCCATGACTGAGAGAAGGATAAGTGGCAGAGAAGCTGCATGCTAAGCAATTCAATCAGCATAACTATTACCAAGTGAAATGGGGTCCTGTGAGTGGGTGTGTGCTTTGCAATGCATGACAGAGATGGAAGTTGGTAAATGGATTGAGTCAAGGAGTGCAGAAACTTGTGGTGCATTGGCAATTTGGGTACCAGCAGAAGTTAGAAAACCCCTTAATTTCCATAATTGACCAGTGACGTGTACAATCCCTAAAGCATATTTACTTATCAGTGTAAATGTTTACTGACCTGTCCTTTGAGAGTTGACAAGCACATGTGAGTGCATGTAGCTCAGCCGCTTGGGCACTGTAGTGAGATGGGAGGGGCTCGGCCTCTATAACAGAATCTTTCATGACTACAGCATAGCCGGATTGACGAGAATCGTTCACCATCCTCGAACTTCCATCACAGACAATGTCCAATCCAGGCCAGGTAGACTTACATCAGAGAGGTCATCCCTTGGTTTGGAGGAAAAGAGAGATACAGATAAACAGTCATGGTGTTGGGTACCATCATCGAGTAGAGGTAACATAGTTGCTGGGTTGAGAGAGGTACAGCAGAGGATAGTGATATTATAAGATACAAGGAGCAATGCCTCATACCTAGTGACATGTTGGTTTGAGCAATGTTGTGTATTTTTCTGATTGAGTAAGAGGTGTACTGCGTGTGGCACATAAATGTGTAAAAGATGTCCCTGTACAAGCTCCTTTGCCCTTTTTTTTTCCTTTTAAAATAGCTGATTTAGCCTGTGGTATACTTACCTATAATAAAAGTTTTATACTGGAGTCTCAGCTATCAGTAAGCCTAAGTAAACAAGCCAGCATAAGAAACCACACTCACAGGGGTGCAGGATAGTTAAAGGGACAGTTTACCCAAATTAAAAATATTTGTAATTGAAACTGCTGACATAATTAAATATATTAGTGCTGAACATACAATATACCTAGTTTTCTTTCTCTGTAAATATATTTTTGAAATCTCAGATTTTACATCAGTTTGCCTGTACCCCTTTAAATATTTATTTATTTATTTATTTTTTCCTGCGGCCACTCTGGTTTTCCTGCCTTCAGTGCATAGCACAGCTGGAAAGCAAATGTAACTTTTTTCCACTGCCAGTCTCACAGATCGCAGCACAAAGACTGCAGTCAGCTGTCATCAGTTTAGTTTGCATTACAGAGAGGATTGATTTACACTGCCTAAATGTCTGCTATCTAAACGGCAGGTTTTATATCATATAAGGAAAGGTCTCTGCACAAAGTGGTTATGTAACCAAAGTATTGTAAAACAAACTAAAAAAATATAAAAAAATCTTCCAATTATTATGCTTCCAGGGAAAGTTAAATGTAAAGTGTGGGGAGTGATATTTTAATTTATTTTGTTAGCTGCTGATTGTGTGTGCACATTGGAGGTTTACTGTCTTTAGCATATCATTTACTAAAGCACTTTGATTCACCATGGGGCGAGGTAATAGAGCATTGTAGCACTGCCCTTTTATAAGAGAGTTCCAGGGACATTGAACTGAACTGCAAAGAAGGAGACAACAAATGTAAAAAAATATATATATACAGTATATATTTTACAAACCACTACATTATGTACTATCATCTCCTTTACTTGTTAATACAGTGTTATTGCTGCTCATGAACTCCTTTTCCCATGAGTGAACCATTTCCCATTGCTCTGTCTAAGCACTGAGCTCCGGTTTTACAGACAAATATAAGATAAGGAACACAATGAGATATGCTTATTATCTGAAATTCAACCCATTGCAATAAACTGTGCTTTGAAAGCACAGCTACTTCCTATATACAAATAAACTTGCAAATGCAATTTCTCCTACATTTTATACTATGTAGCTTGTATAACAAGTCATTGAAAGTACATTACTGAAAAAACCCTTAACGACCAGTGGCATACAGGGTACATTGTGGTCATTAAGGGGTTATTAAAAAACAATTTTACAGTGTACTGTCCCCATAAGGGCTTACCATTTATCATGTGAATTATATATTTAACCTAGTCATGTGTAAGACACTTGTCCTATTTACCATCAAAACTCCACCTCCCCACTGCATAACAACCTGTATATACTTAAATATGTATTGCAAAAGAAACAGACCCAAATACTTTAGATATATTTAATGTCCATAATACAGCAAAGAAGCAGAATTCCAATGGCAAACAAGACAAGTTTGTTTTACCTTATTTTATATTTTTCACAAACTCTTGCAAATACAACATACTTAAATCATCAACCTATTAATCATATGCCAGAAAACCTCTCATATTTACTAGAGCGTGACCAAAAATCACACACACCAAAGTCCAAACTTTCAAAGTCCTTAGTTACTTCACTTGCAAAAACAATATATTTTATACGCCCCAAACAGGTGAAAACACATTAAATCTCTCATCAGCTCATCCATAAAACAAATATTACTTAAAGGGACAGTCTACCATAGAATTGATATTGTTTTAAAAGATAGATAATCCCTTTATTACCCATTCTCCAGTTTTGCATAACCAACACAGTTATAGTAATATACTTTTTACCTTTGTGATTACCTTGTATCTAGGAACCTTCTTCCAGCCCCCTGATCACATGACTGTGACTGTTTATTATCTATTGTCTTGTATTTAGCATTGTTTTGTGCTAAATCTTAAATAACCCCCTGTGCCTGAACACAGTGTTATCTATATGGTCCATGTGTACTTTATGTCTCTTTGTGTTGAAAAGAGATTTAAAAAGCCTGTGATTAGAGGCAGCCCTCAAAGGCTTAGAAATTAGCATATGAGCCTACCTATGTTTAGTTTAAACTAAGAATACCAAGAGAAAAAAGCAAATTTGATGCTAAAAGTAATTTGGAAAGTTGATTAAAATTAAAAGTCCTATCTGAATAATGAAAGTTTAATTTATACTAGACTGACCCTTTAAAACTAAAAAAAATCTTTTATTGGCACACAAAATTAAGAACATACATGACTTTAAAACCAAGCTACAGCAATAACAAGCAAATCATTACAGCGTCTTAGTTCTTAGCTAAGAATCCCTGATACATACACACAGCTCTAGCCTGCATCAAACATCAAGGCCAGCTTTCTTTTGCAGCGATTGTACACAAAAATCATATCATCTCACATACCTCAAATATTTCACTCCCAGCATTTATTCTAAAGCAATTTTAACATACATGAAACTTTTAGTGACACAGAAAACACATTATCATTTGGGTTTTGACGTCTGCAACCCTACTATTCTCAAAAAGATAATAGTAGTTCATCTGGCCAGGGCATATATCAATCAGAAGATTGCGGAAGGCAATTAATTTAGAGAGCTCAAAGGACCCAAATTTCGGCCACCTTAATTCAGGATCAAGGCCGAGAGTATAGGAGACCCAGAGCTCTGTGCACAAAGTATAAAGTCTATTTTTTTATAACCAAGCAGTACTGAGTTTTCCCTAATTTGCATATACTTTAAAACGGGGAGAGTCTTTGTCTACTTTAGACAGCCGGGATTACATTATTATATCCCTGTTCCTTAAAGTGAATGGAAAAAAAAAATGCAAAAATTCGACCAAAAACAGGGGCACATCAACCCATCAAAATCCACACCTCACTTTAATCCCTTATCAAGTCCCTGCAGTTACCGGACTGTCAGTATATGGCCGGGTTATAATACAATATATTTAATAATTATCCTTTAAAATAAACCCCCAATAAAAATGCATATACGAAACAATAAAATGAATGTAAGTTCCTAAATTCTTTATATTAGTTAAAATTTATAGAGACATTGAATTATATTTATAGAGAACCAGATATGAATCAAAACTATACAAGTTTAAACTATTATAATATGCTATGCAAAGATCGTAAAAGTTACCTTATTCACAATAATCTCCCAAATCAGAGTTGCATTTAAATATCACAATGAAATACCAGAATCTTCTGTTATTAACCAATAACTAGTTCAATGCTCAATGTGGATTACCCACTTACTATGCTTAAAGGGACACTCAATCAAAATTAAACTTTCATTATTCAGATAGAGCATGCCATTTTAAACAACTTTCCAATTTATTTCCATTAACAAAATGTGCACAGTCTTTTTGTATTTACACTTTTTGAGTCACCAGCTCCTACTGAGCATGTGCAAGAATAAGTGTGTATGCATTTGTGAATGGCTGATGACTGTCACATGGTACAGGGGGAGTGGAAATAGACAACTTTTAAAAATTGTCAGAAAAAAAATCTACTACTCATTTGAAGTTCAGACTAAGTGCTATTGCATTGTCTTGTTATCTTGCATCTGTTGATTGTGCAAATCTACTGTGTTGACTAGCCCTTTAATTAATACCTACCAGGGATATAATCACAATAACCAGTTTATGTACAGTTCTGAAAGAGTTCACTATAATAACTGACATAAATCTGGAGTATAAAATCCTGTCAAATAAATTATTTAGCAATAATGTTAAGATTACACAGGCCATGAAACACAAGGTTAAAATACAAATTGTCCTTTTAAAATTACTAACTGTAATTTGACCATAGTCTTAGAATACCTTTGATTTAAATATAAAAACATAGAACGATCATACATCACCAACTTGAGCCAATTAAACAATTAATGTTTCAACTTCCAGAGTTTCTGCAGTAAATCCAATTTCACCTGATAAATTGAAAGAGGTAATTTTTACAAGATGGATAAAAAGATAAGCACAGGTTGCTTTATAATAGATTGGATCGCAGAAGTTTTAGTCCAAAATTTTGCAGCCAGAATCCTCTTTTTCTCTCTTGTTTGGGATTATATTTTGCAATATAGTCCCACCCCTTTATATTCTAATCATTGTGAAATTGGAAACGCACAACGGAAGCTTAGCATGTATTGGCCCTTTGAGTCAAAACATTTGATTGGCTACTTGGATTTGTCATTTTAACAGCCAAATGTCTTTTGGTTGTAATTCTGGATTTAGTCCATCGGGGGCAGCAGACAAGACAAACAGTTTAATTTTTAACACTGCTATACAATAAATACAATTCTTTAAAAATGTTTATTTAAATATACTATAATTTCTTGACATTAATATACTCAGCTGGTCAACATATATACCCCAGTTAACATGTATCTATAGATACTACTCATGAGTACTATAGTCATATCCCAAAGTAATTCCTATACATTTAGTAACTTATTGTATGTATATCTCTTTCTGATTGCGTAAAACATATTATACGATTTATGGGACGCCCATGTGTGTATTTGTTAAATGCCTGAAAAGATAAAGAAATAGATTATTAAAATTGGCCATTTTAAATCCTTAAATCATTCTATGTTTTAAAAAAAAAAATACGTAGGTTAAGACATTAGTAATGTCCCGAACTGTTCGCCCGCAAACGGTTCACGGCGAACTTAGGTTGTTCGCGTTCGCCGCTGCGGGTGAACACATGCAATGTTCGATCCGCCCCCTATGTGTCATCATTGAGGAAACTTTGACCTTGTATGTCACAGCCTTCTGACACATTAGAGCCAATCAGCATCAGACACTCCCTCACAGACCCTCCCCTTTTCTTGGCAGCAGCCATTTTAGACTCATAACGACCTTGGTTTGTTAGTGAGAGGACGTTTTGTGTTCTTCTGCTGACATTATAGGGAAATAGATAGCTAGGCTAGTGTATTTAGTGTCCACTACAGTCCTGAAGGACTCATCTCATCTCTGCTGCAAGGACAGCATCACAAAAAGCCCTTTTTAGGGCTATAATTCGAGCCGTTTTTTTTTTTTTCTTCGTATTTTTATTAGCATTTGCCTGGCTTTCAGCCTGTGTGTAAGGCTCACAGCATATGCTGTGATTACTGCCACCACTGATATCTGCCTAACAAAATTAGTTTAAATTTAACCAACAAAAATTCAAAATTATTTTGCTAGTTTAATTAATTTTCTATCAGGCCTGTGTCACACAGCATATACTCTGTTTCATTGCTCTGTGCCAGCCACCAGTGGTCATATCCGCTTATAACATTATTTTAAATTTAAAAAAAAACTTTTAAATCATTTTGCTAGTGTAATCTAATGTACTTTTCTATCAGGCCTGTGTCTGTCAGGCTCACACATTTTACAATTCAGTTTTTTTTTAACCTTTGGTTAATTGCTCTGTGCCAGGCAGCCACCACTCATATCTGCTTATCCTTAATTTAAATAAAAAACAAAAACTTTTAAAAAAAATTGTTAGTGTAATCTAATATCATTTTCTATCAGGCCTGTGTGTTTTGCTGTCTTACAGAGCATACTGTGTTTAATTGCTGCCCTCCCTAGTCTATAAGCAACGACTCATATGTGTTTAACCTTTTTTTAATATCCCCCCCAAAAAAAAACTTTAAATCATTTTTCTAGTGTAATCTAATTGTATTTTCTGTTGAGCGTGTGTGTATCAGACTTACAGAGCCTACTGTTTTTAATTGCTGCCCTTCCAAGGCTATTAGCCACGACTCATATGTGCTTAACCTTTTTCTTTAAATTTCCAAAAAAAATCTTTAAATCATTATGCTAGTGTAATCTAATTTTATTTTCTATCAGGCCTGTGTCTAACTGTCTATCTGACTTACAGAGGTTACTGTTGTTAATTGCTGCCCTATGTAGCAGCCAGCCAGTGCCACCACTCATATGTGCACTGCTTAACATTATTTTAATATTAAAATATAAACTTTTAAATTATTTTGCTAGTGTAATCTAACTTAATTTTCTATCCGGCCTGTGTTTTTCTCACTTACACAGCATACTGTGTTAAATTGCTGCCCTACCTACCAGCCACGACTCATATCTGCCAGTCTGTGTGCCAGGCCCAACTAGCCAATTAGTGCCACCAATCATAGTTGTTGTATCAGTATTGAAAACATTGTAAATCATCACTTGTTTGACTGTGAATCTGCAGTCTAGTAGTGCCATTGAATTGCAGTTCTCTCCTGCCTCCCAGCCTGTGTGCCAGGCCGACTTGCCAACTAGTTACACCAATCCTAGTTGTTGTAACAGTATTGTTAATCTTTAAAATTACAAATTGTTTGAATGTGAATCATCAGTTTGCTCGTGCCATTGAATTGCACTTTCCTCCTGCCTGCCAGCCATTGTGCCAGGCCCAACTAGCCAATTAGTGCCACCAATCATATTTCTTGTAACAGTATAAAAAAAAATTAAAATCATAAGTTTTTTGACTGCAAATCTTCAGTCTCCTAGTGCCATTGAATTGCAGTTTCCTCCTGCCTGCCAGCCTGTGTGCCAGGCCCAACTAGCCAATTAGTGCCACCAATCATAGTTGTTTTAACAGTATTGAAAAAATTGTAAATCATCACTTTTATGACTGTGAATCTGCAGTCTAGTAGTGCCATTGAATTGCAGTTCCCTCCTGCCTGCCAGCCTGTGTGCCAGGCCCAACTAGCCAATTACTGCCACCAATCATATTTCTTGTAACAGTATAGAAAAAATTTAAAATCATAAGGGTTTTTACTGCAAATCTTCAGTCTCCTATCACCATTGAATTGCAGTTTCCTCCTGCCTGCCAGCCTGTGTGCCAGGCCCAACTAGCCAATTAGTTAGGCTGACCATATTGCCGCTTTAAAAAGGGACATATATGAAAAATACATATGTCAGGGCTGTTAAAAGAAATGCTTTGAATAATGTTCTGTTATAAGAACCCTGACATATGTATTTTTCATATGTGTCCCTTTTTAAAGCGGCAATATGGTCAGCCTACAATTAGTGCCACCAATCATAGTTGTAACAGTATTGTTAATATTTTAAATTAAACATTGTTTGATTGTGAATCATCAGTTATCTTGTGCCATTGAATTGCAGTTTCCTCCTGCCTGCCAGCCCAACTAGGCAATCAGTGCCACCAATCATAGTTGTCTTAACAGTATTGAAAAAATTGTAAATCATCACTTTTTTGACTGTGAATCTGCAGTCTAGTAGTGCCATTGAATTGCAGTTCCCTCCTGCCTGCCAGCCTGTGTGCCAGGCCGACTTGCCAACTAGTTACAACAATCATATTTGTTGTCACAGAATTGTTAATATTTAAAATTAAAAATGTTTTGATTGTTATTCTGAATCATCAGCTTGCTTGTGCCATTGAATTGCACTTTCCTCCTGCCTGCCAGCCTGTGTGCCAGGCCCAACTAGCCAATTAGTGCCACCAATCATATTTCTTTTAACAGTATTGAAAAAATTGTAAATCATCACTTTTTTGACTGTGAATCTGTAGTCTAGTAGTGCCATTGAATTGCAGTTCCCTCCTGCCTGCCAGCCTGTGTGCCAGGCCGACTTGCCAACTAGTTACACCAATCATATTTGTTGTCACAGTATTGTTAATATTTAAAATTTAAAATTGTTTGATTGTTATTCTGAATCATCAGTTTGCTCGTGCCATTGAATTGCACTTTCCTCCTGCCTGCCTGCCAGCCTGTGTGCCAGGCCCAACTAGCCAATTAGTGCCACCCATCAATCATATTTCTTGTAACAGTCTTGAAAAAATTGTAAATCATCACTGTTTTGACTGTGAATCTGCAGTCTACTAGTGCCCTTGAATTGCATTTTCCTCCTGCCTGCCAGCCTGTGTGCCAGGCCAACTTGCCAACTAGTTACACCAATCATCATTGTTGTAAAAGTATTGTTAATATTTAAAATTTAAAATTGTTTGATTGTTATTCTGAATAATCAGTTTGCACTTTCCTCCTGCCTGCCAGCCTGTGTGCCAGGCCCAACTAGCCAATTAGTGCCACCCATCAATCATATTTCTTTTAACAGTATTGAAAAAATTGTAAATCATCACTGTTTTGACTGTGAATCTGCAGTCTACTAGTGCCCTTGAATTGCATTTTCCTCCTGCCTGCCAGCCTGTGTGCCAGGCCGACTTGCCAACTAGTTACACCAATCATAATTGTTGAAAAAGTATTGTTAATATTTAAAATTAAAAATTGTTTGATTGTTATTCTAAATCATCAGTTTGCTCGTGCCATTGAATTGCACTTTCCTCCTGTCTGCCAGCCTGTGTGCCAGGCCCAACTAGCCAATTAGTGCCACCCATCATATTTCTTTTAACAGTATTGAAAAAATTGTAAATCATCACTGTTTTGACTGTGAATTTGCAGTTAACTAGTGCCCTTGAATTGCATTTTCCTCCTGCCTGCCAGCCTGTGTGCCAGGCCGACTTGCCAACTAGTTACACCAATCATAATTGTTGTAAAAGTATTGTTAATATTTAAAATTAAAAATTGTTTGATTGTTATTCTGAATCATCAGTTTGCTCATGCCATTGAATTGCAATTTCCTCCTGCCTGCCAGCCTGTGTGCCAGGCCCAACTAGCCAATCAGTGCCACCCATCATATTTCTTTTAACAGTATTGAAAAAATTGTAAATCATCACTGTTTTGACTGTGAATCTGCAGTATACTAGTGCCCTTGAATTGCATTTTCCTCCTGCCTGCCAGTCTGTGTGCCAGGCCGACTTGCCAACTAGTTATACCAATCATATTTGTTGTCACAGTATTGTTAATATTTAAAATTAAAAAAATTTGGATTGTTATTCTGAATCATCAGTTTGCTCGTGGCATTGAATTGCACTTTCCTCCTGCCTGCCAGCCTGTGTGCCAGGCCCAACTAGCCAATTAGTGCCACCCATCAAAATTAAAAATTGTTTGATTGTTATAGACCTCCACCAATAGGGGAGTTACAGGGCTGAAAGTGCTAAGAATAGTACTACTTAACACAACCTAGTTACCATGGGTCCAAGACCGCATGTTTAATTATTATACTTTGTCAGGGTAATTATATATCTAACAAATCTATCTATTTCTCTTCTATCGATTCTATCTAACTATCAATCTATGTATATCTATCTATCCTATCTATCTATCTATCTATCTTCTGTCTGGACTGTTTTGAGACAGCCACTTGTGTTTTTGACAAATTTGAAGTAGGAGGACAGAACAATCATCTTCCATCTCCCGGTTCCAAAAATGAAGGCCATATAGACCTCCCCCGATAGGGGTAGTAACAGGTTGTAGTAAACTGCTAAGAATAGTACTACTTAACACATCACGGGTCACAGACCGCATGTCTTATTGTTATACTCTGTCAGGGAAATTATATATATTTCAAATCGATTTATTTATCTATCAAATCGATCGAACTATCAAACGTATCTATCAAATGTAGATTGCATCTATTGATCGATGTAATTCGTATCTATAAAATGTATATTACATATTTTGGTTGATGTCATTTGTATCTATAAAATGTATATTGCATCTTTGATTTGATAACATTCGTATCTATCAAATGTATATTGCATCTATTGATCGATGTAATGCGTATCTATCAAATGTATATTGCATCTTTTGATCTATGTAAATTGTATCGATCATATGTATACTGCATCGATTGAGCTATGTAATCTATGTATCTATCTATCAAATCTATCTATCTTGTGGTTGTGCAAATGGACTGTTTGCGGTTGATTGCAGTGCGTTACACTTGGAGTTTGCTCTGTCACTGTGAAGCGGCCATAACCCTTACACTACCTAATAGATATGACATCATAACTGATGTTTTAAAGCACGTTATTGCAAACAATTTGGGAATGTTAGGTGGTTTAGGCCCTTTATGGGTTAAAAACAGACTCTGCATAAACTATGTAATTTTCCATGGGAGTTTTGCCAGGGATCCCCCTCCAGCATGCCACAGTCCCGGTGTTAGTCCCCTTGAAACAACTTTTCCATCACTATTGTGGCCAGAAAGAGTCCTTGTAGGTTTTAAAGTTCGCCTGCCTATTAAAGTCAATGGCGGTTTGCCGGTTCGTGAACAATACCGGAATTTCGAGTCCGCAGTTCGCGAACCGAAATTTTTAAGTTTGCGACATCACTATAAGACATGCTGAAATTTTGAATCTGAGGCCCCCAGCCTCCAATATTACCCTTCTTAGGCTTAAACAATCTCCCAGATTCATGTGTTTATATTTAATATGTTGTCTGAATATATGTACATATATATATATATATATATGTAGTAAACTCACTTTGTTGTCCCGCAACTCCAGAAAAAAGGACTTTTAAAATATATGTTAAAAAACGGTGTAAATTTTATTCATCCAAAAGTAGTTAAAAAAACATGGAAAAACATGGAAAAACAGTCGCAGGCCTGCAACAAGATGTTCAGGACTAAAAGCCAAACATGTTTCGGGCCAAGTCTCAGCCCTTGTTCACTGGCATAGTTTGAGTCCACACCTACTAGTGCTATTTAAAGATAAAGTATTAGGATAATTGCAGGCATCTGTATCTTGTTAACCCCTTACAAGAGGGGACCTGTATCTAAATTCTCATATACAACAAATTAGACAAAAAAATTTTTTTTAGGATCTTAGATTTGAAATATATTACTTACTATTTACAACTCCAGATTAAGTATAAATTTTGTATTTTATATCAAAAATACATTTTGCAAATAATAATATTATGAATTTAATAGAATAAATCCACATCCATAATTGAGTTTAGGCCAGAGAGGTGTTTGTTTTGTTTGTAAATTAAAAATAATAATAAATAATAATAAAAATATTAATATATATATATATATATATATATAAACATTCTCCACAAATGCAGACACTCACTGGTCTTAGTTAAAAAGAGAAAATGTATTTAGTCCATTAAAAAGGTATCATGACGTTTCGGTACATTCCTGTACCTTTATCAAATGTTACCACATACAAAAGAAACAGAAAATTATAAACCTCTAGACAAACTTACCTGCATCTTACACCTAAATACCCCCAGTGTTCACTGAATAACCGCCACAATGCTGTCGATGAAGTAGGCGTCTGACGTCATCAATGCGCATCACTATGCGCAGCGTCATTACTAGTATGTCATAGTTGCCATAGCAACCTATGTAAACAATCGGCTTATGCGGCTATTCGAGTGAAGGATATTGGATTGCTGCTATCCTGCCTCATTATATGGATGCGATCATAGTAATTTATTACTTTTGGACACAAAGGAACATTAGTCACTGCCCTAAAGCAGGTATTCAGGCCATTAGGGGTCAGAGTGTCCAATCTGTAGATCCATTTGCTCTCACATTGGAGCAAGAGATTTCCTCTGTTGCCACCCCTTAACATAGGGGGTATATGGTCTATGAGCATCGTCCTCAAGCTGGATAAAGCATGTTTACGTTGGAGACAGTGCCGTGCCACCGGCTGATCCGATTCCCCGGTGCGTAGTGCCTCACGAATTGCACAACGATGATTTGCCATGCGTTCACAGAATGTTGTTACCGTCTTCCCAATGTAAACCCTAGAACATGGACAAATCAGCATGTACACCACATAAGTGCTAGTGCACATTAAACAATGTCTAATATCAAATCTGTGGTTGTTATGTGGATGCTGAAATGTACTACCCCTAAGCATACCATTGCAGGTGACACATCCGCCACATGGAAAACATCCCATTTTGGTTGTCTTTAACCATGTGTCCTTCTTGTAATGTTTCACTGGGTCTGATTTAACCAGTATGTCCCTTAAGTTGTTAGTTCTTCGGTATGCTATTCTGGGGGCAGGAACCCTCTCAAAGGGTAACGTAGGATCAGTGTCTATTACAGGCCAATGTCTACGCACAGCCTTGGTAAGATGTTCACAGGTTGGCGAGTATGTGGTAATCATGTTGATCTGCCCTGGATTCAGTTTTGCTCTTGATCCCATGTTGGCAACTTTAGTAGGATCCATATGTTCTTCCTGTGCCTTCATTACCATCTCCCTGGCATAGCCCCTCTCCACCAGCTTTTCACTCATCTCCTTGAGTTGCACCTGCATCATAGGCATCTCACTGTTATTTCTGATGACCCGAGTGAGTTGTGAGGTGAGAATCCCTTTCTTTTGGTGCAAAGGGTGAAAGCTCCTCGCATCCAAGAGGGAGTTGCAGTCCGTAGGCTTTGTATATAAAGAAGTGCCAAACCGGACTTCACCATTTGCATCAATCTTAAATATGTTGAGGTCCAAAAAATGTACTGACTCCAAGTTGTATTCAATCTTAAACCTAATTGGACTGGCCATGGAGTTCAAATGTGACACCCACTCAAGCAACCTGGCCTCACCACCTCTCCACACTAAAAATACATCATCTATGTACTGTGTGTAATGTTTGATGTTAGTGATGTCAAAAGGCTTCATTAGTTCACGTTCGTACCAAGCCATGTAAAGGTTTGTGTAAGTGGGTGCCACATTTGACCCCATGGCCGTGCCTGCCACCTGTAGGTAATAATCGCATTCAAATCTGAAATAATTATTTTCCAGACAATATGTCAACATTTCACACAGGAATTCTATAGGCGGTCCATTATAGAACGCATTCCCAGTCACCATGGTTCTGACAGCCCCTACCCCACCCCATTATGAGGGATAACAGTGTAAAGACTGTCAACATCCATGGTGACAAGGAGATCCTCACTCTGTAAATCCACATATCTCCTAAGAGTTTGAATCATGTCTGGAGAATCTTTCAGATAAGCATCAGTATGTTTGACCACCTCTTGGAGGTGTGAGTCGATGTAGATTGCCAAATTGGACAACACTGAACCCCTGGCAGACACTATGGGTCTGCCAGGTGGGTTCTCTAAGGTTTTATGCACCTTAGGGAGTAAGTATAGTACAGGTACCTTGGGGTAATCCGTGACCAGGAACATAAGTTCCTGTTCACTCAGTATCCCTGCCTCATAACCATTTTGAAGGAATCTGTCTATTGCCCATTTAAACAGCCCAGTTGGGTTATTAGGCAATTTTCAATAAGTGTCACTGTCACCCAATTGTCTTAGGACCTCTTTTCTGTAGTCAACATAATCTTGAATAACCACCGATCCGCCCTTATCTGCAGGGCGGATTATGATAGATGTGTCATTTTTTTAAATCTGTAAGTGCTTTAGATTCAGCCGCACTCAGATTAGGGTATGTTTTTTGTTTTGGTACATCCTTAATGTCATTACTTAACAGCCTCGTATAACTCCTAATGGATGTGTGAGTGTTAGTGGGCTTAAACGTGGATGCCCTTTTAAAGGGCATAGGAGTGTAGGTATCTTCCCTAAAGTGGTCTCTAAGTTTAAGCTGTCTTTGTAATTTATGAACGTCAACTAACATATTAAAAGTGTCAGTCTTAGGTGTAGGTATAAAAGATAGACCACGATTAAGCCGAGACAGTTCTGTATCACTGAGAGGCCTGCTGCTCAAATTAAATATAATATCTATTTTTTCTTTGCTGACTGTTTTTTTATGGCCACCCCTTCTGATCTTTCTTCCCTTTGTTCCTTTCTCATTGTATGGATGAGGGCGGTTTTGCCACTGAGTGAGTTGCTACCGCTAAAAAAGATTGTGTATCGTAATGATCTTATAGCCTTTAAGAATAAAAAACTTAACAGTGTAGAAGCAGTTCCTGGTCACGGATTACCCCATGGTACCTGTACTATACTTACTCCCTAAGGTGCATAAAACCCTAGAGAACCCACCTGGCAGACCCATAGTGTCTGCCAGGGGTTCAGTGTTGTCCAATTTGGCAATCTACATCGACTCACACCTCCAAGAGGTGGTCAAACATACTGATGCTTATCTGAAAGATTCTCCAGACATGATTCAAACTCTTAGGAGATATGTGGATTTACAGAGTGAGGATATCCTTGTCACCATGGATGTTGACAGTCTTTACACTGTTATCCCTCATAGTGAGGGGGTGGGGGCTGTCAGATCCTTGGTGACTGGGAATGCATTCTATAATGGACCACCTATAGAATTCTTGTGTGAAATGTTGACATATTGCCTGGAAAAGAATTATTTCAGATTCAAATGCGATTATTACCTACAGGTGGCAGGCATGGTCATGGGGTCAAATGTGGCACCCACTTACACAAACCTTTACATGGCTTGGTACGAACGTGAACTAATGAAGCCTTTTGACATCACCAACATCAAACATTACACACGGTACATAGATGATGTATTTTTAGTGTGGAGAGGTGGTGAGGCCAGGTTGCTTGAGTGGGTGTCACATTTGAACTCCATGGCCAGTCCAATTAGGTTTAAGATCGAATACAACTTGGAATCAAGATTGATGCAAATGGTGAAGTCCGGTTTGGCACTTCTTTATATACAAAGCCTACGGACCGCAACTCCCTCTTGGATGCGAGGAGCTTTCACCCTTTGCACCAAAAGAAAGGGATTCTCACCTCACAACTCACTCGGGTCATCAGAAATAACAGTGAGATGCCTATGATGCAGGTGCAACTCAAGGAGATGAGTGAAAAGCTGATGGAGAGGGGCTATGCCAGGGAGATGGTAATGAAGGCACAGGAAGAACTTATGGATCCTACTAAAGTTGCCAACATGGGAACAAGAGCAAAACTGAATCCAGGGCAGATCAACATGATTACCACATACTCACCAACCTGTGAACATCTTACCAAGGCTGTGCATAGACATTGGCCTGTAATAGGCACTGATCCTACATTACCCTTTGAGAGGATTCCTGCCCCCAGAATAGCATACTGAAGAACTAACAACTTAAGGGACATACTGGTTAAATCAGATCCAGTGAAACATTACAAGAAGGACACATGGTTAAAGACAACCAAAATGGGATGTTTTCCATGTGACAGATGTGTCACCTGCAATGGTATGCTTAGGGGTAGTACATTTTAGCATCCACATAACAACCACAGATTCGATATTAGACATCGTTTAACGTGCATTAGCACTTATGTGGTGTACATGCTGATTTGTCCATGTTCTAGGGTTTACATTGGGAAGACGGTAACAACATTCCATGAAAGCATGGCAAATCATCGTTGTGCAATTCGTGAGGCACTACGCACCGGGCAATCGGATCAGCCGGTGGCACGGCACTGTCTCCAACGTAAACATGCTTTATCCAGCTTGAGGACAATGCTCATAGACCATATACCCCCTATGTTAAGGGGTGGCAACAGAGGAAATCTCTTGCTCCAATGTGAGAGCAAATGGATCTACAGATTGGACACTCTGACCCCTATTGGCCTGAATACCTCCCTGGATTTTAGCCCCTTTTACTAATCTATGGGACACTAACACTGGAACCCAGGAATGTTGGACTGTACCAATATACATAATCATATCCAGGGCCCACACTCTGCTATAGGTCTCACTGTGACATTCAGTTTCTACCATAGTTCATTGGAGCATGGAGCAATTAGTATTGTTTTAACTCTGTGGTTTCTTTTGAACTGTCATCCGTGAGTTATAACCAGTGGTACTTTATTGTAATTTAGGTAAGATTAGTGTATAGTTACCCTTGAAGGGTTTTTTTTTTGTTTTATATTGATTTTAATATTGTATATATAATGCTATGATCGTTGCTACTGCATTGGACACATACAGATGCTTTAGGGAAGTGACTAATGTTCCTTTGTGTCCAAAAGTAATATATTACTATGATCGCATCCATATAATGAGGCAGGATAGCAACGATCCAATATCCTTCACTTGAATAGCCACACGAGCCGATTGTTTACATAGGTTGCTATGGCAACTATGACATACTAGTAATGACGCTGTGCATAGTGATGCGCATTTATGACGTCAGACGCCTACTTCGTCGACGGCATTGTGGCGGTTATTCAGTGAACACTGGGGGTATTTAGGTGTAAGATGCAGGTAAGTTTGTCTAGAGGTTTATAATTTTCTGTTGCTTTTGTATGTTGTAACATTTGATAAAGGTACAGGAATGTACCGAAACGTCATGATACCTTTTTAATGGACTAAATACATTTTCTCTTTTTAACTAAGACCAGTGAGTGCCTGCATTTGTGAAGAACGTTTGTATTTTGGACCACAGATCACCTTGGCAATCTATTTTCGTAAGATTGTGCATTCCCTAATCTGGATTATATGTATATATATATGTATATATGTATATATATATATATATATATATATATATATATATATATATATATATATTCATTTGAGTATCTTACACTTACATGAAGATTAGACACAATTCCTTTTGTAAGATTCATTCTTTTTATTTTATGTCATACAGAAACTTGCTATGCTAATTTGTCTGGGGATGCTTATTGGAAACTTCGCAGGGGACAACTCACACTCAGGTGACATTTAGTCATCTCCTCAGCCAGAAACTGTTTTTTCCTGAACCCAATCAAGCTTCAAACAAATTCCAGTGACCCATGGTGTTAAATTACCACATGTCTGTTGGCATATGCTTCTCGTTGAAATTCTGTTAGCTTATATTTTGATCTAGATGTAATGTCTAGAATTCATGCATTCTACACAACAGGGGTTGGTGGTCTAACATTTGATCATCAAGTAAATGTTAATTATTACCTTCATGAGTTTTAAAGCCAGTCTTTAGTAACTGACCAAATGCTTAATTCCTTTGTTCTCACCTGGATGCATTGTGATTTTGGAGGGGAGGAAAAGTTCCTTTTGAATCCTGATGCAATCAGCAAGATCTCCCATGTCTGAACCTCAGACCGGCAACCCACAGAATCCACCCAGCAAATGGTATTAAGCATGCTCAACCTTAATATTTTAGAGATTGCCTACTGATACATATCTTATTATTTATATATGTATTATCCACTGACATTTACAGGTACCCTGATATAATTTCCCCTTCCAATTTTCAATGGATGTAGGACACATGTATTGGAATTGGCTTACAGTCAGTGGTACTTGGTGAGTATATTGACAGTATGCATCATAGACAGTCTTCTATGCAGAGTCTGTTATTTTTGAGCCCCTATGCTCATTTGCTAGGCATCTTTAAACTACAATATGTCTAATGTATTTGGGGATATGATATTTCATTCTCCCTCTATGACTTGTAGTTGGGACCTAGGATGGCCCACTTGCAACTGATTTATATGGACCAATTTATCCATAAAGTATCATTTTTAGGGATCCTAATTTTATAGGCGACTGGAGATATTTTGTCAGTAATGACAAAAGGACCCTTCCATGATGGAAGAAATGTTGGCGTTCATCATCACTGGAACAGCCATTAGCTAAAGATATTTGCTCTTCGACTATTTGCTGAAATCCTGGAAAGATTTCAGGCTGTCCTATTTCATAGGCTTCTTCCAACCTAGTGGTGAGGTCCGCTTGATTATAATTTATATTGCCCCCATGACTATGACGGGGTATTCTTGCTGTTTAATCGGTTGATCAAACACTATGGAGGCTTCTTCAATTTTACAGATGCCTTCCTCTGAGCTGAAGGGATAAAATAGACTGCATAGTCCCTCTGGTATAGATGCAAAGGATTGTTCTATTAATTGTTCTTCAGTTAAGTATCCTTCAGGTATTAGCCCAATTATATTATTCTGGAATCCAAAAGTGTAATAACTTGATTCCAGTGCATATCCTATGGTAGTTCCCTTGGATATGGTTATATCCTGTGGGGTCATGTTATGCACGATAACATGTATTGGAAGAGTTCCAATATTTACCAAAGGAGTATGGGCCATTGTGATACCCAGATTTTGTATTCTATGGGAGAGGCAAATTAGTTTTTCAGAAGTTTTTAATTTCTGACCTCTTTTTACCTGTAAGAGGAATTTATCAGCCCCAGCAGGGATTATAACATGGTTAGACACCTGCATATTTACAGCATATGGCATTTGCTGGTTTGATTTAAGGGCTGCGTTTTCATCCTGAAATACTTCAGGGTCCCCTTTTAACCTGCTCCAGAGGCAAGAGTTAATCAAATCTATTTGTATGGCATATCTATGTAAGAAATCATTGCCAACATATATTTGATTATGGGGAGTATTTAAAACTAAAAACAGGTGTTTCGCTGATTTATTACCTATAGATATAGATAATAAGCACTTAGCTGTGATGTTATAGCTTTCAAACCTGTCATCCAGGCCGTGGACACAGTGGTCTTGGGGAAAAAGATATTTAATCACCTTAGGTTCAGCGATCTGCGTTAATAAGCCTTCGCTTATATAGCTAGCTTCCTGTTTTAAGTTCAATTTAGCATATTTGGTTTTACCAAGGTCATGCACTTGCATAGGGATAAATAGATCCTCCTTAACTTTCTCAATTCCTGTGAGGTATTGAGTGTGGCCTTCCCACTTAGGGTTTTTATGATCCCCCTTGTGGAGAGATATGGTTAATACATTGCCGTCTAAGGAAATATTTGCTATCTTTCCAGGCGAAATTTTAAAAGTACCATCAGAGTCACTTAAAGGAGTCTGATCATCTATTTGTAAGATAGTGATTTCAGGTACAGAGTTCTTCCTGAAATGAATCTCCACAGCATCTGGTTTCTCTTCCACCACGTGACAATTATACCGGGTGTGAGATATACCGGATTTCTCATAATTAATAGGCCTTTTTACTTGTGACCAAATTACATTATTTATGCAATCAATTATGGTGCTTAATCGCTTCAGGCGATCACTACCAATAATTAAATGATCAGTTGGCAGATCTACTATAATGACAGGGTGTCTTATGATCCTGTTCCCCAGCCTCACTTTTAACCATGCAGTACCGTAGACTTTTAGAGAGTCACCCCAACACCTATTAGTGAACCATCAAATTCTTTTATCTTAGGTTTGTGGGGTGTTAGCTCATTTAGCTGTGTTTAGTACCTGTGGGATAAAATAGTTGCCTGAGACCCAGTATCAATTAATCCAATGATAGGGTTGGAGACTAAATCCTGGAGCTCAGCTAATACATAATATCTCCCTGCAGTTTCTACCATTTCACACATAAAATATGCATGATTACACAATTGTGGGTTTCACCACGTGTTACCTGAATCTGCCGTGTTACCTGATGCAGGAGAATGTTCATGCTCAGCATTCATGTCCTCTATAATACGGCTGATTGGGTTCCTGTGTACTGCATCTGTGGAAATAAGGTTAAGAGAATGCTGAAAAGGAAGAGATTGGTTAAAGTTTCCCAGCTGAGGTTGCTCGTCATCACAGCTAAATCGTCCGTTTCCGGTCTGTAGGAAAATAATATGATTAGTACCATTATTGATATTTATCTTTTTATCTGGTATATCTCTCCCTGCTGGTCACTGGCTGTACCCCTTAAAAAGGATTGTTAGGTTGCTGAGCCGTAAAAGCGTGACTCATATTAGTAAATAGTGTGCATAATTGACTAACTTGTGTGCTGAGTTGGCTCACTTGAATGGACAAGCTATCTTTACACATGGACCGATTTTTTGATGTCCCAGGGTATTGATTCCTGGATCCTTGGGATCCTTCAGAATCATAGCTATTTCTCCTATTTTGACGTGGCTGTCTTTGGGGTTCAACTTGTTCAGCGTTAGTATTTTGGGGAGCACTATTTACTTGTCTGGTTACCCTGAGAGTATTTTCGCAATTTTTGGTGTCTATTTTTACGGGGATACCAATTATTTTGTGGGTGTTTATCTCTTTGGGAATAATTATTTACCTGGGTATGCCCCCCATCTTGAGCATAATCTCTCTGCGCCTCAGCCTGTGTTGGGGAAGGGGTAGAGTTAAAACTTTGTTGGGATGGCCTGTTTTCTCGGGCCACCTCCGCATAGGTTTTCTTTTTAGACTCCAAATTTAGGGGGCTAGGTGACACCCTAGTTCCTGCCACAATTTTGGGACTGGGTTTTGATTTCCTTTTAACCCCCTGTTCACCGGACTGCTAAATAGAGTATAACTTTGTACTCTCTTTGATCAGCCAGTCCAATGAGCAGTGCTCATCAAAATCTCTAGCTAAATTAAGTTTGATGGGTGCAGGAAATGCTTCAAAAAATAAATTTACAAATTCTGAGCATTCAAATATGGGACTATATTCAGCCATACTGTATGCACTTTTCAGTACAGAAAGGAATTCTATAGGGCTTTGATTCGCACTACATTTTAAACCGTATACAGCTATTTTCGCTGCAGTTTTAGTAAGATATTGCCCGAATTCTTTTCTGCACTGTCGTTTTGTCTCATTCCAGGAATGAATATTCATATCCTTTAGTGAAGCAAATAATTTGTGATATTTACTTTCAAATACCCAGGGCAGAAAGTCAATTTTTTTTACTGCTCACTTGTAACATTCATAATGGATAAAGCATTTGCAGCATGTTAAATTGGCCCCAAAGTGCACATTACATTGTTCTGCATTGCCAAAGTCTCGTATTTTTACAGATTTTGCACTGTATTAAACCGGGGGGCAGGGCCGCCACTAGAAATTTTGGGGCCCCTGACTTAACGATTGATCAGACCCCCCCCCCCCTCCTTTGACATGTGCAATTTTTGAACAAGTGACTAAAACCTATATGCACTTTATTCTTAAAGGAACAGTCTACACCAGAATTTTTATTGTTTTAAAAGATAGATAATCCCTTTATTACCCATTTCCCAGTTTTGCATAACCAACACAGTTATAATAATATACTTTTTTCCTCTGTGATTATCTTGTATATAAGCCTCTGCAAAACTGCCCCTTTTTTCAGTTCTTTTGGCAGTCTAGGCAATCAGTGCCTGCTCCCAGATAACTTCACGTGCACAAGCACAGTGTTATCTATATGAAATATGTGAACTAACACCCTCTAGTGGTGAAAAACTGTTAAAATGCAATCTGAAAGAGGTGGGCTTCAAGGTCTAAGAAATTAGCATATGAACCTCCTAGGTTAAGCTTTCAACTAAGAATACCAAGAGAACAAAGCAAAATTGGTTATACAAGTATATTGGAAAATTGTTTAAAATTACATGCTCTATCTGAATCATGAAAGTTTATTTTGGCCTAGACTGTCCCTTTAAGTGTCTATTTAAATTTGGAAATGTTGTAAAGGTAGTAACATACAAACACACACACACACTCATACACTGAAGCACACACACACACTCACACATAAGGATTCACATAGAGACACTCTGTCTAGCAGACACGCAAAGAAACACATTCAGACACAGACACCCAAACAGACACTCAGCACTTGTTTACATTGACCTGACAAGTAATGAGGTAAACTACAGTTTTGTAAAAAAAAAAAGGAGATTTAGAAAACAAAATATGGAGTTCTGATTATCTTTTTGTAAAGGAAGATGCCTGCTAAATTATGCCAAAAGCATGCAGTGACTGAAAAGTAGGGCCCTGAACTGCCTAAACAATAATGTAAAGGTTAAATGGTGGATTGGTGACTTCCGGAAAGGTCTTGTTGGTCTCAAAGTCTGTAGAAAGATGAGAATAATCAGTAGTAAGGTCAAAATGTCCTAAAAAGGAACAGACAATGGACACACACACACAAAAACTCAAACTTGCACATACACCCAAGGAAACACCGACAGAGACAGCCTTAGAAAACACACAAAGACATACACACACACAGAGACAACCACATAAAACACAGAAGGACATACATACACACACCCTCACTGAGACATCCACAGAAAACACACAAAGACATACACACACCCTCACAGAGACACCCACAGAAAACACACACCCTCACAGAGACATCCACAGAAAACACCGACATACACACATACATACATACACACAAACACACTTATGTACTTATGGATTTTGAAAATGCTGTACTCTATATGGTCTTGGTGGAACCATAAGCTGTGGTACTCATACCATTAGATCTGGTTAAATGCAGGATTTAGGCTTGGTAGTATGTATTTCAAAATTAAGTCAGCTGTAGTGTAAACTGAACAGTTTTAAGTTAACCTGTCTCATTTCAAACACTGAGCAATCTTAGTCTGAGAGTATAACATGTTATGCAGATGTAAAAATCTTAGATAAAATGCCTCCTTGCATCTGGAACGTCCTTGCATAAAAGGGCAGTAAACTGGAATGTAATTAATATATATATATATATATATATATATATATATATATACACCACCTACCATTTGTGTATAGAGGAGGAAACATTTCTGCATGGCTTTAAATATAGTATTTCTACAGCATTGTCAAATAATCATAAATACACTGCTGCTAAAAAAATGTGTTTTTATGGACCCCTGGTCCCACCATACAACTACTACCACACTGAAGTTACGAACCGAAATTGCACAAAGAAATAGAAAACATTTGCTAAGTAAGTCCTACCTCCTCTGCAAATAAAAGTGATCTGCCGTCTGACTCAGGCACACACTGTACAAACAAAGTGCCAAGTCTGTCTCACACTGTGCATAGTGGTTAAGTGCACACTCAGAAATCCTCTCAAATGCTAATACTTTACTCCTTGTAATAACATTCCCATTCTCAATTAGCACTCTGATGTAGTACCCACTGGTGGCTGCCAAAAAAATTTTACATTTTTTTTTCTTAGTTCTTGCCTCATGGGGCCCCCCTGGCCCATTGGGCCCCTGACAGGAGTCACCCCTGTCACCCCCTGATGGCGGCCCTGCCAGAGGGGTAAAATATGTTATTGCATAATAACCGGAAAGCAGCTGGAAGTGATCAGGATCGTTTCCAGCTGCTTTCCAGACCGAGGACGTGCAGGGTACGTCCTTGGCTTAAATTACTTTTTTTAGAGGACGTACCCTGCACATCCTCGGTCGTTAAGGGGTTAAAAAGCAGCGGTCTTAAGACAGACGGTGGAAAGCAATCATCCCGATCAGATACAATCTGGATGATTGACACCCCCTGCTAGCCGCCAATTGTCAGCGAATATTATTGTAACATACTTGGCATATCATAAGCAATTTCTTTCTTGCTGCAAAATTCTAATTAAACTTACAACATAATTATCAGTATGGTTATAACAATCTAGTCTGTTGGTTTGAAGGCTGCTTGGATTAGCCTGTTAAATTATTATAGTGTTCAATCTTGTAAATGTTTTAAATGTCTATTGCGTTTTATAGTACAGATAGCTCTGTCTTAAACCTTATCAAGCCATTTGGCATATTGTATCATGCTTTGGTAGTAATTGATTCTAATTCTTTTTCTTAGAAAGATCATTTGCAAATTAAAAAAAAAAACATTTCGAAATGTTTAACCTATCTGTACCTCTCCCTTGACATGTTTCGCTGTGCTATACAGCTTTTTTTAATGGTAGCGTGTGATGGCATTTGACGGTATTTAAACTGTTTGGCTCCACCTTCTACTCCATCCATAGCCAATCAGAGCCATCCTGGGAATGATTGACAGAGTGATGCTGTTGACATCTTCAGATCATTATAATTTCACTCTTTGTATGTGTATTTGTACATTATATATCTTCATAGTTAGAATATATGACGCTTATTACAGTCTGAATATAATAAATAGTGTTATAATTACCTAAGATGTCATCAATTGTCTGATCTATCTAAGATGATTTGTATTATAATGTTAATTTTTGTAACTATTATGCATTATACTCTATATTGTACTTCTAGAGCTTGAACAAATTGGTGAAGTGCACATTTGTCATGTTATTAAAGGAAATGGCTCCCTCTAGAGGACAAAAATGTAGTGAAATGTTAGTTGATTAATTCTTGTGTAGAGTGCTGGGATCAAGGTATGATAAAGTAATAGATGTTATGATGAATACATTCAGTGGAATATCTAAGGGATTATGTAACAATTCAGTTGCGTGCAAGTGATGAATTGTTGAACGAATAAGAATAAAAATAATAAGAATAAAAATAAAGTGATAATAGGAATTCGAGGGACGCCATCTTGGATGACGTCATTTAAAGGAACCTTCATTCGTCGTTAGTCCGTCGGCCGAGGAGGATGTTCCGCGTCGGAGGTCTTGAAGATGGAGCCGCGGATGGATGAAGACTTCTGCCGGATGGAGGACCCCTTCTGCCCCGCTTGGATGAAGACTTCTGCCGGATGGAGGACCTCTTCTGTCCCGCTTGGATGAAGACTTTTGCCAGATGGAGGACCACATCGCCCGATTTGGATGAAGAATTCGGCCCGGCTGGGTGAACACGGCTCAAGGTAGGGTGATCTTCAGGGGGTTAGTGTTAGGTTTTTTAAGGGGGGATCGGGTGGGTTTTAGAGTAGGGGTGTGTGGGTGGTGGGTTTTAATGTTGGGGTGGGTCTTGTATTTTTTTTTACAGGTAAAAGAGCTGATTACTTTGGGGCAATGCCCCGCAAAAAGCCCTTTTAAGGGCTGGTAAAAGAGCTGATTACTTTTGTAATTTAGTATAGGGTAGGTAATGTTATTATTTTGGGGGGCTTTTTTATTTTATTAGGGGGCTTAGATTAGGTGTAATTTTTTTTAATTTAGTGTTTGTTTGTTTGTTTTTGTACTATAGTTTAGTTTATTTAATTGTATTTTAGTTTAGATAATTGTAGTTAATTTATTTAATTCATTTATTGATAGTGTAGTGTTAGGTGTATTTCTAACTTAGGTTAGGATTTATTTTACAGGTAATTTTGTAATTATTTTAACTATGTAGCTATTAAATAGTTAAATAGCTATTCTAATAACTATTCTACCTAGTTAAAATAAATACAAAGTTGCCTGTAAAATAAATATAAATCCTAAAATAGCTACAATGTAACTATTAGTTATATTGTAGCTATATTACGGTTTATTTTATAGGTAAGTATTTAGTTTTAAATAGGACTAATTTATTTAATTATAGTAATTTTATTTCGTTTTATTTAAATTATATTTAAGTTAGGGGGGTGTTAGGGTTAGAGTTAGACTTAAGTTTAGGGGTTAATAACTTTATTATAGTAGCAGCGACGTTAGGGGCGGGATATTAGGGGTTAATAATTGTAGGTAGGTGGCGGTGACGTTGGGGGGGCAGATTAGGGGTTAATAAAATTTATTATAGAGTTTGCGAGGCAGGATTACGGCGATTTAGGGGTTAATAAATTTATTATAGTGGCGGCGATGTCCGGTTGGCAGATTAGGGGTTAATAAGTATAGGTAGGTGGCGGCGACGTGGGGGGCAGATTAGGGGTTAATAAATATAATGTAGGTGTCTGTGATGTTAGGGGCAGCAGATTAGGGGTTCATAGGTATAATGTAGGTGGCGGCGATGTCCGGTCGGCAGATTAGGGGTTAAATACTTTTATTATAGTGTTTGCGATGTGGGGGGCCTCGGTCTAGGGGTTAATAGGTAGTTTATGGGTGTTAGTGTACTTTGTAGCACTTTAGTTAAGAGCTTTATGTTCCGGCGTTAGCCCATAAAACTCTTAACTACTGACTTTTATATGCGGTAGGAGTCTTGGAGGTAGAGGCTGTACCACTCACTTTCTCCAAGACTCGTAATACCAGCGTTAGGCAAATCCCATTAAAAAGATAGGATACGCAATTGACGTAAGGGGCTTTGCGGTAGCCAAAAGTCGCAGAAGAAAAGTGAGCGGTAGACCCTTTCCTGCCTGACTCGTAATACCAGCGTCCATTAAAAAGCAGCGTTAGGACCCCATAACGCTGCTTTTTAAAGATAACACAGAACTCGTAATCTAGGCGTATGTATTTACAGTGAGTAAACCTGTCATAATCTGACAATATTAGTATTAGTGATCAAGTGGAAAGAGCCTTTTACTTGTATTTGTCAATTGTTTGTCTTAGGTTGGGACATTATTGAATAGACTCCTTTAATTCTGGATTTTTATCATATCTATTTTGCTTCACTATTGTTTATTTTATTAAAATGTTCTTATTATATGATGATGAAGCTGGATATATATTTTTTTATTAATATTCATTTATTATATACTAGTCCTAAAGCCCGTTCACACGGGCCATTTTTTGCAGTACAGTGGTCCCACCACTGGCGTTCTCTCCCTCTCACTCTCTTTTGCTTTCTCTCTCTCCCCCCTCTCTTTTGCACTCTCTCCCCCTATCTCTCTCTCTCGCTCCCCTCTCTCTCTCTCGCTCCCCTCTCTCTCTCCCCCCTCTCTCTCTCCTCTCTTTCTCTCTCTCCCCTCTCTCTCTCTCTCTCCCCTCTCTCTCTCTCTCTCTCTCTCCCCTCTATCTCTCTCTCTCTCCCCTCTATCTCTCTCTCTCTCCCCTCTATCTCTCTCTCTCGCCTCTCTCTCTCTCTCTCCTCTTTCTCCCCCTCTCTCTCCTCTCTCTCTCCCCCCTCTGTCTCTCCTCTCTCTCTCTCTCTTGCCCCTCTATCTCTCCCCCCCTCTCTCTCTCCCCCCTCTCTCTATCTCTCTCCCCTCTCTCTCCCCCCTCCCCCCCTCTCTCTCTCTCCCCTCTCTCTCTCTCCTCTCTCTCTCCTCCTCTCTCTCCCCCCTCTGTCTCTCTCTCTCTCTCTCTCCCCTCTGTCTCTCTCACTCCCCTCTCTCTCTCTATCTCCCCCCTCTCTCTTTTTCTGTCCACATCTCCCCTCTTTCTCTATCCCCTCTCTCTCTATCTCTCTCCTTCTGTCTCTCTCTCCCCCCCTCTCTCTCTCTCCCTCTCCCCCCCTCTCTCTCTCTCTCCCCCCTCTCTCTCTCTCTCTCCCCTCTCTCTCTCTCTCTCTCTCACCTCTCTCTCTCACCTCTCTCTCTCTCTCTCCCCTCTCTCTCTCCCTGTCTCTCTCCTCTCTCTCTCCTCCCTCTATCTCTCTCTCTCTCTCCCCCCTCCCCACTCTCTCTCTCCCCCCTCCCCACTCTCTCTCTCTCCCCTCTCTCTCTCTCTCTCTCTCTCTCCTCTTTCTCCCCCTCTCTCTCCTCTCTCTCTCCCCCCTCTGTCTCTCCTCTCTCTCTCTCTTGCCCCTCTATCTCTCCCCCCTCTCTCTCTCCCCCCTCTCTCTATTTCTCTCCCCTCCCTCTCCCCCCTCCCCCCCTCTCTCTCTCCCCTCTCTCTCTCTCTCCCCTGTCTCTCTCTCCTCTCTCTCTCCTCCTCTCTCTCCCCCCTCTGTCTCTCTCTCTCTCACTCCCCTCTCTCTCTCTCTCTCTCCCCTCTTTCTCTCTCACTCCCCTCTCTCTCTATCTCCCCCCTCTCTCTTTTTCTGTCCACATCTCCCCTCTTTCTCTCTCCCCTGTCTCTCTATCTCTCTCCCTCTGTCTCTCTCTCCCTCTCCCCCCCTCTCTCTCTCTCTCCCTCTCCCCCCTCTCTCTCTCCCTCTCCCCCCTCTCTCTCTCTCTATCTCTCTCTCTCCCCCCTCTCTCTCTCTCCCCCCTCTCTCTCTCTCTCTCCCCCCCCTCTCTCTCTCTCTCCCCCTCTCTCTCTCATTCTCTCTCTCCTCTCTCTCTCTCCTCTCTCTCTCTCTCTCCCCCCTCTCTCCACATCTCCCCCCTCTCTCCACATCTCCCCCCTCTCTCCACATCTCCCCACATCTCTCCCCTCTCTCCACATCTCCCCCCTCACTCCACATCTCCCCCCTCACTCCACATCTCCCCCCTCACTCCACATCTCCCCCCTCTCCCCACATCTCTCCACATCTCCCCACATCTCTCCACATCTCTCCCCTCTCTCCACATCTCTCCACATCTCCCCCTCTCTCCACATCTCCCCCCTTTCTCCACATCTCCCCACATCTCTCCCTTCTCTCCACACCTCCCCCCTCTCTCCACATCTCCCCCCTCTCCCCACATCTCTCCACATCTCCGCACATCTCTCCCTTCTCTCCACATCTTCCCCCTCACTCCACATCACCCCCCCCTCTCGCCACATCTCTCCACCCTCTCTTGAGCTGTTTGAGCTCTCTCCACGGCCCTTCACGGGCCTTCACGCTAGGCTCCGCCCCCTTCACGGACCTCCGCGTTAGGCCCCGCCCCATTCACGCTCGGCCACGCCCACTTCTGCTCGGCGCAGTCGGCAGAACAGTTAGGGACTTAGGCCAGGTGTGTTTGTCCTCGTGCTGTCTCTACTGCGCATGACAGCTTCGGACAAACACACTTGGCCTTTTATAGTATAGGATTTGAAGTATGATTTATTTATTATAAAAACACTGAATACTCATTGTGACCCTTTGGATACACTTTATTTATTTGGTATATCCATTTGCTTTCAGCTTTTAATAAAGTGTTCTCAATATTACCACGTCTCACTCCCAGTGTTATTTTCTGTATACCATAACATTTTAGCTCTGAGGTTCTGGATCCATGATGTTTATGATAGGGATACGCCACAGACTTAATTGCCTTGTTCCTTTCAAGATCTTGATCTTTTTTGATATTTTGCAGATGCTCCTGCACACAAGAGTGTAGTTTTCGAATTGTCATTCCAATATAGATTTTGGGGCAATTGCACTGTAACACATAGATTACTCCATGGGTATTACTTGCTGATGTATGAGGTGATAATGTGATTATATCCAAACCAGTCAGTTATGGATTTCATTTTTATTGTGTATGCATGTAGAGCATCTGCCACAGGGGTATGATCTTTTGTCTGAAAGATTCGTTCTATTTTTCTTTCGGGTAAAATGACTTGGGCTCAAAATTTCCTTAAAGGGACACTGAACCCAATTTTTTTTCTTTCCTGATTCAGATAGAGCATGACATTTTAAGCAATTATATAATTTACTCTTATTATCAAATTTTCTTCATTCTCTTGGTATCTTTATTTGAAATGCAAGAATGTAAGTTTAGATGCCGGCCCATTTTTGGTGGACAACCTGGGTTGTTCTTTCTGATTGGTGGATAAATTGATCCACCAATAAAAAAGTGCTGTCCAGAGTTATGAAACAAAAAAAAGCTTAGATGCATTCTTTTTCAAATAAGGATAGCAAGAGAACAAAGAAAATTTGATAATAGGAGTAAATTAGAAAGTTGCTTAAAATTGCCTACTCTATCTGAATCACAAAAGAAAAAAATTGGGTTCAGTGTCCCTTTAACATTTATTGTTCTTCTATAACTGATTTCAATTTTTTCCTGTTATATCTTTTAGTATCGGATTGGACTGTAGCTCTTTAGGATGATATTTATTATTTGTTTAGTTTGGGGGCTATATGTCAATATTAATCGGGTTTTATTGTCCTCTAGAGGGAGCCATTTACTTTAATAACATGACAAATGTGCAATTTGCCAATTGATTTAAGCTCTAGAAGTACAATATAGAGTTTAATACATACTAATTATAAAAAGTAACATCCGTTATAATACAAATAATCATTTTAGCTAGATCAGACAATTGATGACATTTTAGATAATTACAACACTATTACATTCAGATTGTAATAAGTTTCATGTATTCCTTCTATAAAGATATATAGGGGCATATTTATCAAGTAGCTTGAGGCCCTTTGTTTCTAAAGACCGCTGCTCCATAACTTGTCCGCCTGCTCTGAGGCGGCAGACAGAAATCAACCCAATCGAATACGATCGGGTTGATTGACACCCCGTGCTAGCAGCCGATTGGCCGCGAATCTGCAGGGGGCGGCATTGCACCAGCAGTTTACAAGAACTGCTGGTGCAATGATAAATGCCGACAGAGTATGCTGTCAGCATTTATCGATGTGCAGCGATGTGCAGGGGACATGATACGCTACTTTGTATCATGTCCACTCGCACATTGTTAAATATGCCCCATAACGTACAAATACACAAAGAATGAGATTATGATGAGCTGAAGCTGTCAACAGCATCACTCTGTCAATCATTCCCAGTATGGCTCTGATTGGCTATGGATGGAGTAGAAGGTGGAGCCAAACAGTTTAAACACCCTCAAACGCTGGCGTGCGTTACCTTTTGAAAAAAGCTGTATAGCACAATGAAACATGTCAAGGGACAAGGACAGATAGGTTAAACATTTCCATATGTTTTTTTTAAATTTGCAAATGGTTTTTCTAAGAAATAGAGTTAAAATCAATTTATACCAAAGCATGATACAATATGCCAATATTAGGGCTTGATAACGCTACCTGTACTATGAAACTCAATAGACATTTAAAACATTTACAAGATTGAACACTATAAGAATTAAACAGGCTAATCCAAGCAGCCTTCAGTTGTAAAAAGCAAAGACATTTATACAAACCAACTGACTAGATACTGATATTTATGTTGCAAGTTTTAAAGCTCCAATTAGTCACTGGCAAAACGTCAAGATAGAATTTTGCAGCAAGAAAGAAATTGCTTAGGATATTCCAAGCATGTTCCTATAATATCAATACTATGGGGACGATTTATCATGTGTTGGGCGGACATGATCCGTTGTAGCGGACCATGTCCACCCGACATCGATAAATGCTGATAGCATATGCTGTCGGTATCTATCATTGCTCAAGTATTTCATGTGAAATGCTTGTGCAATATTGCCCCTGCACATTCACGGCCAATTGGATGCTAGCAGAGGGTGTCAAACATACTGATCGTATCCGATTGGGATGATTGCTGTCTGCCACCTCAGAAGTAGCGGATAAGTTAAGGAGCAGCAGTCTTAAGACCACTGCTCCTTAACTTCTGTTTCAGGGGAACTTGAAACTACGGGGTAGATTGCAGCATCCGCTGCTTGATAAATCTACCCCCATTTTGCAAGTTCAATAACTTCAATTACCTTCTGGCAAACGCACAGACTAAAAACAACAGCTAAATCCATATTGCTGATAATAGTCATTGTATGAGAATACATTAACCATAACCTACATCAAATAAATGTCAAAATAATACAATTCTCACAGCTGTGAAGGTGTTTATATATTCACTGGGACAGAAGGACATTTTAATAACAAGAATTTCAAATTAAGTTGATATTAAAACACATTTGTCTAAGTGATCTAACAATAAGAGGGAAATCACTGCTATAATACTAAGAGGATGATTAAGTCCCAATATTTATTATACAGTCACCTAAATGATCCCTAAATATAGCACTTTGTGCTTTTACAATTTCAAGCAGTCATCTCTTATAAGTTAACGTACCAATTGGAGCAACACATTTGCTCAACTTCCCCAGATAATACCTATACTGCAATTGCTTGAAAATAAGCAATCCTTGTGTGAAGGGTATTGAATGACAACTGGAATTGCTTGATAATTAACAATCACTGTGTAAATGGTATTGAATTACACAGCTTTAGACTATAGCACATTATTAAAGCAATATCTTGCCAAAGTCTCTTATTTTTACAGATTTTGCACTGTATTAAAATCATCAGATTAAGAGATATATCAAGTATCAGCTTTAGACTAACATATGTCTAAAGAGGGACAGTTTTGTGTTTTTAAAACATACCAATAAAGGTTACATTTTAATTTAGTTTAACTCCACACCATGATTTTCATGACAAAACCAGGGAACTTGAATTGCTAACAAGTGCATACTTTGGGACAGACAAATTTCCTTTATATGAAGAACATTGGAATGTAAAATATTAATAACTCCTGTTAGGTTAGCGTGTGAGTGATAAGTGTAAGGTTTTTTCTTCTGTGCTCTCCATTGAAGTCTATGGAATGAAAAATGTTAGCACAAGTCGAGTTTCGCTTGTGTGCAAAATTTTAACTTTCAACTTGTAATGCATGCTCAAAAAGATTTTTTCTGGTGGTGTTAACGCTCAAACGGAAACGCTAAATAGCACGCCACTTGTAAAGTAGCCCATAATGTGTGCGTGCATGGGACTGTATATTTGTATGAGGATATATATGTGTGTGTTTATGTGTATACATTTGTGTATAGATATATGTCAGTGTGTGTATGTATGCATATGTATATTTGTGTGTAGAAACGTATATGTGTTTCATGTTTGTGTGTGATGGAATGAGTGAGTGTGTCTGTCTATAAAGGGGTTAAATGTTGGAGCTTAAGAAAAAGAATGTTCAAAGCTACAGAAAATGGGGCTGCACTATCTATATGGAAGGGTTAAATAGTTGGTTAACTAGTCAGAGCTGAGGGGGGTTGAAGCTGAGAGCATACTTGTACAACCATGCAGACATGAAAGCCAAAATGTCAGATAAGTAACAGACATTTGATGCATATTAGAAAGTGAGACATGTATAATCAGGATCATAGATAATCAGTTGGCCAAGCCAGGGAACAAGCAATACACTCTTACTATGAGTGAGCATTATAATAAAGTGTAAAATATGGGGTCAAAGAAATGAGAATGCTGAAAGCTTCAAGATACAATGCTATCTTTCAGAGGAGGGGTGATGTAGTTAGCTGGTCAGATTTGAGGAGGTACTGTTTTTATCCACCAAATCACACATGAAAGACATAGGGCTCCATGTACTAAGCAGTCAGTGAGCTACCCGCAAAAAACTCGCAAACTGATATGTACAAAGTCGTCAACTATGTTCAAACTCGCATCTTTAAAATTGCGAGCGTACTTATCCGCCAAACCTCACTACCTCTCCATTTGTCACTGTAATTAGACACATTTGACCAACAACTCGCCAAAAACGAATGTACTAAAAAATCTATTTGTCCGCTCACGACAATTTCAGCTCCCACCTCGTTATTTTTGCCTCACCACCTTTTAGGTGGTGGGCAAGGTACAAAACAATAGGAAAGTCATTGTAGACGCCAGTCTAGACATATATAAAAGGCAGTAATATCAGCATTGTACTTACATTGTTCATTTCGGCAGCTATGGAGACACTTCTGTATTTGTTTATTCTCCGTGTGATGCAAATGCGGTCTAGAAGACAGAATACTTAAAACGTCGCTAATCGATTGGTTCAAAGAAGGAGAGTTTGTGTCCCCCGTGTATTCCTTCCACGGGTTGGTTTGCACGGCCTTTCTGACCGAGAGATCATACAAGGATTCCGGCTTGATCGTGAATCCATATTACACCTGTATCGAGAGATTGAAGATCATTTGGAGCTGATGACAGCTTGTTCACAAGCTATTCCGGGACTACTGAAACTATTAGCTGCATTGCATTTTATGGCAACAGGCTCCTTTCAGTCAGTTTCAAGTGTCATTAACGGAATGAGTCAATCAGCTTTTTCACGCCACTTATCAAAAGTCATAGGGACTATGATGGTTATTTTTCATCGATATGTTTGTTTGCCATCTACCCCTGAAGAATGGAAATCTATAAAGTCCAATTTCTATAGGATGGCTGGGATACCCAATGTCCTAGGTGCCATAGACTGTACCCATGTTGCTTTACGACCACTTCAAGCTCGTGAGGAGATCTATAGGAATAGAAAGCATTTCCATTCCTTGAATGTTCAGATGGTCTGTGACCCCAACATGAGGATAATCAGTGTCCGTTCAAACTTCCCTGGCTCATGTCATGATTCTTACATCTTAAGGCAGACTGGCTTATACCGGAAGTTTGAGGACGGAGATATGCCTGAAGGAAGGCTTCTAGGTAAGCATAACTGGCGTCTAATTTGTCTCTCATTTCCATGTACATAAATTGCTCCAAATTTGACGACTGTAATTAAAGAGTAATCTGTATATTTTAAATTTGTATTGTATAGTTGTCAATCTTTATAATTATTTTTATAATAATATTTATATATATTGTATGTCCTATTAGGAGATGGAGGCTACTCATGTACAGAATGGCTGTTGACTCCCTATAACAACCCACAGACCAGAAATCAAGCACGTTTCAATGAAGCTCACCGATCTACCAGGGGGATAATTGAGAGGACTTTCGGTCTTTTGAAAATGCAGTTTCGATGTCTTGATCGTTCTGGCGGTGCTATGCAGTATGCACCTGAGAAAGTGGCAAAAATTATATTGGTTTGCTGCATACTGCACAACATAGCAATCAAAAGAGGCTGCCCATTAGAAGAAGAAAATACCATAGATGCTGATGAGTTAACAGAAGAAATATGTGTAGAACAAGCTAATAGGCGTGGTATGGCAACAAGGGACATGGTTTCCGAACAATATTTTGATGATTAAAATTCCTGTTTTAAGTTGATCAATAAAAACAATTTGCTTTATTAAATTGTCTTCTACTTTTTTTTTAATAATTAAGGTTATTAAAAATCCCTGTTGATAAACAGATAAATACATTACAGTTGTTGCTCTTCAATTATCAAAGGTTTCAAATAAATCAAGTTTATGATCAAAGTAATTACAGACAATATATTTTAGTTAATACATTGTCTTTGTGACATCACACTACTGTCTATAGCTTCTCAAACTCTTTTACATAATGTGATTTGTGTAATGTAATCCCTCCATAGCTGATGGTAATTCATTGTATTGTCTCATTGAATTGTAGATTTACCAACCAAAAGGATATTCTAAAGTGAGATGTTATGTTTTCAGATAGGAGTTGTTATTTTAAAGACTTGCTAATTTGCTTTGTTTTATTTTAATCACAATTTTAACAGCTCCTAGGTTGGCCCATATTCAAATGAAAGAAAGCTTCAGGGCTTACTCTTATCACTTATTTTCTGATCTTTAATAATATCTATTTCCATTCTAGATTTTTTCATGTTATAGTGGCTCATATAGATTAAACATTGTTATTGTACATATAAATATATGTAACATTAATACAATGTTACATTTGTAGGAATAAAATATTGACTATATATTTTTTTATATAACAATTGAAAATAAATCAATCCCCAAAAAATTATCAACAAATAATGGAAACTAAATTCTTTTATTACAAACTGACAATCAATCTTGAAACATTATATATTATCTATTATTAAATACTGTAAACCAAACTAAATTCAAATTAATATCTACACATCTGAAACAAAGAAAATGTTTATAAACAAAATATCATTTGTAATAACTATAAACATACTAAATACATTAATCTACATATACATTATATTGTTTAAATTTTTTGGGATACATATCTAGATCAATGCGCTAATGATTGACATAACGAATAATGACATCATCATCAAACATGTCGTGTCCTGAACCTTTTGGTGCTGGTGAATTAGTGATATTAGTTTATGCTATGGATAAATATTTCCCTAAACGTATTGGTGGTGTAAGGGCAGTGAGACAGGAATGCAGAGACAAAATTATATACGAGATGCTGAGAAGAATGCATCGTATTTCAAAAATTAAAAGAACAAGACGACAATATCTTAGAAAATATAGTGACTTGAAGAGAAGAGAACCGAAGTACTATAAATCTATTTGAAGATTGATAAGGACATGTAAGTTCCAAAATTATATATTAAATTATATATTTAATAGAAAGTAATCATGATATTTTTTAACTGCGTCATCATTGACTAATCAAGGACAATATTATTTATTTTTTTAGGCGTACTTTAACTATATTAGTATATACAATTTAAACAAGTTAGAAAAGTAAGCATGCAGAACCGAGTTAGTAGAGTCAAATATAACTATATTAGTATATACAATTGAAACAAGTTAGAAAAGTAAGCATGCAGAACTGAGTTAGTAGAGTAAAATAAAACTATATTTGTATATACAATTGAAACAAGTTAGAAAAGTAAGCATGCAGAACTGAGTTAGTAGAGTAAAATATAATTTTAATTTGTCTTTAAAAATGAACTTCATGAAACATGTTAGTAGAATTTTAATTTCATATTAAGAAAAATAAGCATGCAAAACTGTGTTAGTAGAATTAAAATTACCTTTTTGAGAAAATAAAATAGTATTAAAGGGATACTGAACCAAACTTTTTGCTATCCAAATTTTGATATAGTATGCCATTGTAAGCAAGGTTATAATTTACTCCTATTATCTAATTATTTTCATTCTCTTTGTATGTTTATTTGAAAAGCAATAATTTAAGTATAGATGCAGGCACATTTTTTGTGAACACATTGTGTTGTTCTTGCTGATTGGTGGGTAAATCCATCCACCAATAAACAAGTGTTTTACATTATATTGAACTCAAAACATAGCTTAGATGCCTTTTTTTTTCAAATAAAAAAACAAAGAGAATGAAGAAAATTTAAAAATAGGAGTAAATTAAAAATTTGTTTAAAATGGAATGCTCTATCTGAATCCCAACAGAAATTTTTTTTTGTTCATTGTCCACTTATAATTGTTGTATTAAGCATCATTTCTATTTTTTGAAAAAAAAAATGATTATAATTAATTAAAATTTAATTGTTTAATTCAAATCTTTTTAATTAATATGTTTATAGATATGAGAAGTAAGAAAAGTAAGTGTTAACAGCCACCACGCTACCTCTGGTCAATATTGGTGCAAACACCCAGAAGTGAAGCTTTATCTCCACCTATGTCACTAACACTATTGGATATTGAATTATCTCCCAATCCATATCAAGTTTTTAATAAAAACACACAGACAGGTAATGAGTTGTTATTTAACTTATAAATAATATATTTTAGGTTTTGGCTTAAATAGTTTTCTATCTTTATCTTTGTAATTACATTCATAGATATTACCATGGAAGACATAAATAATAGGTATGAAATAGAAGATTTTCAAAATCCTGAGAGTGTGCCAATATTTGAAGCCTTGAGTTCAGATGATAGTCAACCAAGTATAGAAGTTTTAAGAACAATGATGGTAGATAAAGGTATGTTTCATACTCATTAATCTTAAATCTAAGAAAATCTATGTTTTAACTAATACATATTGCATTTTTCTAGGAGTTGGCTCTGATGAAAGCTTTAAAGGAGTGGACATAAGTGTAGAAGCCAATATAGTAGATAAAATCGATAACACCACATCAGGAAGTAATATTTGTGAATAAATAAACCATATGATACATTGCATATGTATATGTAAGTTGAATTTATATTTTTTTTGCTTTTGTTATTCTACAGATGTATCTTCAACATCAACTACTGAAACTGAAGACAAAAGTACTCAGAGTTGTCCTGAAGATCATGTTAAACTCAAAATTGCTAAAATTAGAGCAACTTTGGGAATGTTATTGGAGCAAGTAGATTTTTTATACCGAAAATATGTTATTTGATTTAATACTGTTTTTTTTTTGTTTTTGTTTTTTTTGCCATGATGATTGTCAGAAGAATGACAATGAAAAAATGACAAATACTGTTTTTGTGAAGAATCAATAGTAATCCTAATTTTGAATTTATGTAAATAAAACATATTTTTTGGGCATAAAAAAATTTGTCTTTATTAAACAATATCATTTTAAACTTAAAAAAAAAATAAAAAAATAAAAATATATCTCTTCAAACAATTAACATAAAATACAACTTTTATGTTGTTATAAATAAAAAATGAAATGTTCATTGGAGACGTGGCCTTTTGGGGTCTGTTGTACCCTCCCTTTCACTAACAATAGACAAGAGAGATTGTAATGTCCTTTCAGTGATGGATAATGCTCTATTTATTTGCTGGGTTTTTTCCTCATCCATCTGCCACTGAAACATTTATCTTTGCAGATGTAATTTCTGCCTTTCAATTTCATTTCTTTCAATTTCTATTTCAATGTTTTTTTCTGAAATAGCTGCCCAGTGTTCAATATTAGTGTTAATAATATTCTGCATGTCCCTGTGGTCCTCTCTATATTGCCTTGCAAGGGTCAACATTTCCCTTAATCCAACATCGGCCAATAGTCCTTCTGATGGTGGATTTTCAATATTTAGAGCACCTGTTTTCTGTGTTAGTGGTGGTGCCTGTGTTTCAACTGGTTCCTCCAGGTTTTCTGGTGTATGGATTTCATCTGGTTGTGCATCACCGAATTCTTCTAGAATATCTGGAGTCTCACTTCCATCATGACCTCCTGTTGTTTCATCTGGAATTGGATTTTCCGTTATTGGCATGAGATTGATAGTGATCTCCCTTGATGAGTTTTCTTCTTCTAGATCAAGACATAAACAATTGTTAGAAAATAAACATAAATTTTGGTAATCACGGTTTCAGAAATGGAATAGAAGGAGAGAGCAGATACAACAGTCATACACAAATTTAAATTATATTATATATATACATAAGTGATACATACCATCAAATAATTGAGATGAATGTCCAGTCAATCTCTGGAAAAGACGCCCCAAATCACCTATAAACAAAAAAAAAAGAACATAGGTTTTGAGTAAATGTTATTTACTACCATATATTCAAATGCTATTACATTCAGTGAAAAATCTATTATTAAAAATATTAATGAAAATGTAGTTTGCAATTAAAGGGACACTGAATAAAAAACAATTATTTTGTGATTAAGATATAGGATGCAATTTCAATGAACTTTATAATTTAATACTATTATCAATTCTGCTTAATTCTCTTGTTTCCTTTATTTGAAAAATAAGGCATATAAGCTAATTTTTGGTTCAGAACCATGGAAAGCACTTGTTTATTGGTAGGGGAATTTAACAACCAATCAGCAAAAACAACACAGTGTATTCACCACAAATGGGGCGGCATCTAAACTCACATTCTTGTATTTAAAAGAAAGATACAAAGAAAATGAAAATAATGTTTAAATGTAAGTACATTAGAAAGTTGATTACAATTGCATGCTCTACCTGAATCATCATTTAAAAAAATTTGTACAGTGTCCCTTTCATGAAAATTTAAGATCATTGGTATTTGTCATTCAAATGCCATTCCATCTCAAAACGATCTAGAACTAGATTATGTCAATACTGACATTGTACATTTGTGTACAAAAAAATAAATAAAAATATTTTGGATTTCAGAGATGAAAGAGATAACACACACAACATTGTAATTATTCATTTAATTAATAATTTACTTACCAGTTGCTCTGCCAACACCAGTTTCTGGAGTGCTGGTCCTTACATCAGGGAATGTGTCTGCAGATGAAGAACTGTGTGTAACAGTTGATGAATTGTCCATGAGACAAACTGGTAGAAGGTCTGGAACCAGCTGCACTGGTAGATGGTCTGTACACAGCTGAAGAAGAACTTGAACAAGTGGACACTTCATTGCAACTCCTCCCAGGCTGTGCTTGTGTTGTTGGTGTTGCTTTAAAATAAAAAAAAATAAAAAAATATTAATACATTTTTAATTTGATTTTTATTTCATGTTTCAACTGAAAGCTAATACTTTTATTAATAATATCATCGCAGCAGTGAATGAAGGCACAATCATTAAAGGGACATGAAAAGAAACATTTTCCTTTCATGATCTCATAAAAACATGCTTTTTAAAAATTATTTAATTGTATTATCTTTTTGGCTTCATTGCATTGATATACTTTGATGAAAAGCAAATCTATACAGGCTCAGTAAATGATCATTTGGTTGATGCACATAGATGGGTCATGTGACTGCGTCAACTATGTGCATATCTATGTCTGAAAAAAGTATCTTTAGAAAGCTGAGATCAATTAGATATTATCTACTAATTCTGAAAGATGTTAAAAATAATATTGTATACTCAAATACTGCAACATGGAAGTCAATAGATCATACATTTAAAAAGGCATGTGATCAGGGGTCAGTCAGAATATGCTGAGATTAAAGTTAAAGTGATATGAATTTTAAAAAATTATATTTCATGATTAATGTCGAACATACCATGTTACACAACATGAATATTTTTTACTAGTTTCAAATTGCATTATTTCTATTGTCATTATCTCTTGAAGGAGTTTCAATGCAATACTGGTTTGTAAATGAACACATATGTGTTATCTTTAGGGATCACAATAATAGTTGCCCCCTATATTTATAATCAACTCTTAAAAAAGGTATATTCCCGTTATAGCTTTAAAAAAATTTTAAGTATAAAAACCCTATTATTGTACAATCCCATTTATACTTTTTTTAATATATATATATATATATATATATATATATATATATTGTAAAATACATATTTTTAAATTTTTAGTGCACCATAAATGATAAGACTATTTGGGGCCTATGTGCGGATTCACATACGGAAGCATAAGAAGTCAGATCATGTTATTTTTAATAAATATATATTGGGGACACTGGGCTATCATTATTTAACAAACATTTTTGCGTCAATTATGTTGTACATTTACCTCTTAAATCACTGTCACAATCATCCGTTATGCCTGTGATGATCTCTGGTCCTAGACGCTGAACAAGATTCTGCTCATAGTCATTGAGGTCGGCCACATATGCTGGTCCACCTCCGGTAGCACGTGCCAAATTTTTTTCTCTGGCCAATTTAGCTTTGGCGAAACGTTTAATGTCGTTGTTACGCTTCTTCAGCTGATCGACATCCTTTTTTCCAGGGCCCTGGGCACTAACAGCATCTCTAATCCTTTGCCAGATCTGCTTCCTCCTCGAAAAATTTGTCTGTTTGACACGACATCCAAACAAATAATCATGAGTCAATAATCATGTCAATCAAAACAACGTTTTGCTGATGCGAAAAGTGAGGATTCTGGGATTTTGAAGTGGTATCAGATCCAGATGAAGCCATATCCAATTTGTAAATAAAGATCACAAAAAATAACGCTCTGTAATCACTCTCCAAAATTTTTTGAACAATAATAAAGTTGTTTAGAAAAGGTGAAGTTTTATAGGGGCAAAATTCCTTTCCCGCGACTACTATGACGTTTCTGACACCTTGCATGTCACGTGTTAATAATTGGCCAGACAATTCAACTGAAAGTTAAGTACATTAGCTTAGTCGCAGCGAGCGAGGCGTCAAATTTATCAATAATCCGCCACTGCTCGCGGCGGGCTAGACGTGTTTATTTATTGGGGGATTATTAGTACATAGTGACAGCGGACACCATTTTGCCTGCGGCGAGTTTATCCGCGTCTACAATGACGGACTAATTGACGGCTTAGTACATGGAGCCCATAATGTCAGATAAATAATAGCTTTAACAAAACACAGCTGTATTTGCCCACATTACCATAGCTAATTTTATATTTGTTCTGTTTGAAAATTAGCAGTGTGCACTGTTATTTCTTGTGAAACCCTTAGTGCTTCGCATAAGGGAAAAGAGAAGGAGAGGGAAGGGAGGGGAAAGTCTTCTTGTTAGTCAGGCTGTCTTAAGGAGCAATTCTGTCTGAGAACCGCTTTGTGGTATATCCATTCCTGGATAAACTGCCTGGGATCAGTGGAGGAAATGAGACAGCTCAGATGACTGAAGCTCTTAAGAAAACAAGAGTAGAAGTGACACTGAAAACTTCTACAATCAGCATTGCTACTCCTTCCTAACTATCTACAAGAAGTCTGTGCATGGTACAGATTTATAGGAAACACACGGTGTTAGGATTCAACTGATGAAAGACAGTTGTTTGGATCTGCACTTGCGAAACTGTTATAAAATGTCTCAATGGAGCTAAGATTTATCTTATCAGGAAGACAACCAGCTAGCTCACAGTGAATTTTTGGTAAGATACAGTTGAGGTATATTCAGGTATGAACCTGGTTATGATCTCAGAAATAAATCAGAAGAATGTCTCTCTCTATGAGGAAGAGCTATATATATAATTAAGCAGGCAGTCCGGATTAACTGAACAGTGTCTCTTGTTATCACATACCAGGTGAGTAACGAATTGCAGTGATGAGAAACATCACATATATACATATATACAAATTAGAACATGTTCATGCTTACCACAACCTCAGATCACTTTGCTTGTAGTTATTTTCAGTGAGAGGAGAGTTTCTGAACTTCAGCTGACAGGCAACAGAGAAGCAATGGTAAGAGACAGAGCGGCTGTATGGAAACTTGAACTCAATTACAGGTTGTTATTCCTTAGAGCCTTTAATGTAATTAGTCAGTGGCAGACTTAGTTACAGTGACTGTGACAAACAAAAGTGCAGAGGTTTGGTATTGTAGCACAACTGTTTCCTTTGAGAGGAAATGATTGCTGCAGCTTGTGGGAGTCAGCATGAAGTGGGTATCAGTCTCCCAGTTTGTAAAGATCCTGTGCTGCAGGCAGTTTAATGATTGGAAAGTTTTCTATTGTTTAGGATGCTTGAAATATCTCAGTAGATAAAGGAGATTAGAACAGTAATTTGTAATCCAAAATATTTTAGGATAAAGCAGAGAGAGCAACTATGTTACTCCTGTAACACTCAATAACTAAGCACTTGTCTAAGGTTAGAAGACAGGTGATATAGAGTAGGTAGGTTGGTCTAATGAATAAAGGTGGTATTGGAAGTTATTCACACAAGTCAGTTTAAGGTGGAATACCTGACACACGGACAAGAAAAGTTAATTTTAAAAATAGATAAAAATTAATCTAATATGAAAAAAAAATTAGGCAAAATCTTGCTACTATTTGCAACACTTGTCTCAAATTTTCTCCTCAGGCTTCAGGGAAGGGAAGCTGTGCACACTAAAAATTAGCTGTGTGCAGAACAGTGCTTCAAATAATATTGCCTATATTCCTGCCTTCTCTTTCTGGTACTTTAGAAACTTCAATTAGACTTCTGATAGTAGAAATCATGTAGCAAGAATGTTAATTGATCTTATCATTTCCTAATCAGATGGTAAGTCTCATGGCTGCAATTGCATGACTTCACATGGTCCTCTGGAAAACTTTCTGCTTTGGGTACCACCTACAAAAGAACACACATTTTTTCGGTTACCAATCTGCCTCAGCTTCCATTCAAAAGGAATCTAATACTCTCTTCTTCACTGGTATTACAGAAGTGTACAATGCTGAAAGTTCAGGCAAATTATTCATTTGCCTTTCCTCCTCTCCTGCAGGTTCTGGACTTTTTTGCTTCCAAGGAGGATTGCACCCCTAGATCGATTATTGTGTATTCATCTGCATCATCAATAAAAAAATAGCTTTCTTTTACCTTTGATACTTGAGCTGTTTTGGTTATCATTAGTTAGCTTACATAACATAGTAACATAGTAGATGAGGAGACATAGGTCCATCGAGTTGAACCTATTCAAATCTATCATACTTACAAAAAAGCTCTAGTTGAGCTTAAATTAATACCATTAAAAGGTGACCCATTTAACACAAAGAATCATATCCATGAATTCTGTTTCTAGCCAGAAATGTATCCAAACCATTTTTAAATGTATATACCCTAATTATATTTTTTTGCTAGTTATGTACTTAAAGAACCTTTTAGGGTTTGACTTAGAATCCTTTGCAATTATTCTTTTATTTTCAGTACCTCCTCTGCTCTTACAGTGAAAAAATGTTTCCGTTATAGGAGATTAAATCTCCTTTCCTCCAGCCTTAAATTGTGACCTCTTGTCACAAAAATTTTCTTGGAATAAACAGAGCTTCTGCCATCTCTGTATATGGGCCTTGGATATATTTATAAAAAGTAATCATGTCATATCTCAAGCACCTTTTTTCTAGAGAAAACAGACTTGGCTAAGACAGGGAGGCCTATCTGTCAAGCCGTCAACTTTCTTACATTCAACGGCACCAATACGCTTGCCTAACATTGCGGCTGCGAACCTGAATACAATCTCCATATTTATTAAAAAAGCCGGCAAAAAGCTGTGCACCAAATACGGGGCGATGAGCAGCAGACTGTTGTTAAATAGCAGTCATCGATCTAGCTGCTATTTGGCTTTTTACCAACTTTATTTATACCCTGTCACTAAACACTGCCCCTATACTAAAAACCAGCTGTGACAGCCTGATGAAGCGGCATATCTAGCCGGGAAACGCGTTGCTGTTGTTTTCTTTTAAAAATAAATACAGACGTTTTTATATACCTGTCCGATCCTGTTGTTTTATATTACCACTTATTATCCCCTTTGTAAGCCGAGACCTGCAGCCTGTGCGCGAAGCAGTATACCTGACATCTTCTGTGACAGTGTTCGGGTTTGTTTGGAGACACACGAGGCCAACAGAGGTGCTTACCGTATTTTATTACATCACGATACTGTTTTATGGTTTGGGCGCCTCTCTTCTCTTCCTCTCTCACAGCTCCGGATTCCATCGGGACCGATTATTGGGAGTGCAGCCATCGCTTTTGAGTTTCTATACATCCATTATTTGTCATCACCTGCGCACCCTCTGAGGATTTTTTTCCTCCCACTACAATGGGATATCTGGCAGCATCGAACATAATCTTTTGCTGCTTTCAGACTCCCATTGATTCCTATGGCATCCGCGGCCTCCAGGGTGGCGGATTGAAAACCAGGTATGCTGGGCTGGAATAGCCACGAGCGTACCGGTTAATTTGATAACTTTTTTTTTTTTTTTTTAATAACTTTATTTATAAATAGCGAGGACAGAATGATCCACCACATATATGACAAGTTAACAATAGGAAATGCCAAAGCACATGTAAGATTCGCCAAGTCCATCATAGTAACTGATGAAGTGAAGGGAGATTTCATCCTGCATAGGCAGGGAACCAAACCGTCCACACAATTTTCATTTTTTTCCATTTAAACAATCAAAATACAAAACAAAAACAAAAACAGTAACAGTCATTTCACAAAGAATAACATTAGCACTTACCCGGGACCACCAACTCGCCCCCCACAGACCTAGCAGCAGTATCCAGAGATTGTACAAATGTCTAGGCTTCCGGTAGTCACACATAAACAAAACAACTCAGTCTGTAGACACCATTTACCTCGGAGGTTCTCACTTAAGATAAAGAGGCTATTTCTAAATGGGTATATAACACTGTCTCTCACTCTAGGTGAAAGAAATAGAAGATAAGCCTCCCACTTGTGGATACATTTCCTGACTCTTTTCTCTGGGTCCCCTTTTGTATCTGCCTGCTCAGTCAACATTTGGGTGTGTAACCTGCCAAGCAGCTGCCTGAATGGAGGTGCTCTGTTGCTAGCCCACCCCGTTAAAATGATTATCCTTGCAAGCATTAAGACAGTGGTGATGAAAATGTCAAACTTATAAATTCTGTCCTTGGGTATCAAAAATATCACATGTTGTGCTGTGAGTGTCACCTGTTGATTTGTTACTTTTGCCAACCAATAAGAGACTCTAAACCAGAATCCTCTCAACTTGGGACAATCCCACAGCAAGTGAATCCAGTCTGGGGATGGGTACCTACACTTATTACAAATGTTTTCCGCCCCCGGGACCCACCTAGCGCGGATGCCAGGTGTAATATAAGACTGATGAATAAATTTCATATGTGTCTCCCTTAGATTGGCCGAGATTGTACTAGCGTGTACCTTCCCAAGGCTCCCTCTAATGAGGTCAGAGTCCACCGACAGTTCTCTATGGTTTGCCCATTTCGTTACGAGTCCCTGCATAGCAGGTCCTTCACAGTGTTTGAGTAATAGGTCGTAAGTATGCGATATCTTGTAAGAGCCCTGTTTAGCCAGAGCACACAATTTATCTATATTGGAGGGCTCTGTAGTCAACAGCTTGTCTGAGATCAGTTTATAAAGATAATGCCTGCATTGAAAATACGCAAACCTATGCGTCCCCGGGAGATCATACAAACTCTGTAACTCAGAAAAGGGTGTGATATCTAAAGTGAGTGGATTAAAAAGTTGGTGAAGCCTTGTGAGGTGTTGATGATGCCATGTAGCAAACACTTCAGTCGTGTAACCAGGGAGGAACTGTAAATTGCCCTGAATCTGCAAATATTTAGTCACTAGGTGTTGTGTCCCCCATAGCTTACAAATCCCGGACCATGCCCTCAAAGGATCTTTGAATAGTATATGAGACTGTATGGATGGGGGAAGCGATTTGAGAGGTGAGTGGGGCAGGAAAGCTAAATGTAATGGCCTGACAAGACCACCCTCTAACTCAGGGACGGTGAAATATTCATTCTCTACCAGCCAGTCCAAGACAATCTTAGACAATGTAGACCAGTTATACCAGGTAATGTTCGGAAGGCGAAGCCCACCCCCACCCGAGGACATAAATAGGTACTTTTTACTTATCCTATGTTTTTTCCCCTGCCATATAAAGTGACCTAATGAGGCCTGGAGAGAGACAGCGTCCTTGCTCGTCAAAAGAAGGAGTAACATCTGTAGCGGGTAGAGGAGCTTAGGAAGGGCGATCATCTTAAAAAGCTGGACCCTCCCCGAAAGGGACAAGGGGAGCCTTGTGCAGCCTGACAACAATTGCTTGATATTCGCGATAACTCCTGTGAGATTGAGATGGTATAGTTTTGTGGGATCAATGTGTAAAAGGATCCCAAGATATTTAAAAAAAACCTCCGTTACCTTGAGGCCAGTACCTGATAATGTGACGTCACTCAGGTTCTGCAACCAGGTAACCTCCGATTTGTTGACATTGATTTTATACCCCGAAAAGGACCCAAATTCCTTGATGATATCTAGGAGGGGCTGGAGGTTATTCCGGGGGTCACCTATGAACAAGAGTAGATCGTCTGAGTATAATGAGAGATGATATTTATGTCCAAGCACATCAAGTCCTGTACAATGTTGTCTAATATATGAGGCCAGGGGCTCTATGGACAGTTCCTCTCTGAAGTGTAAAAGAGGGAAAAAGTTCTCCATTGACTATGAGGGAAGTCATAGGGGCCTGATACAGTGTACGAAGGAAGTCAGCAAAGCATCCCGAAATTCCGAATTGTTCCAGGGAAGTGTGCAAATGATCCCACTCTATCCAATCAAATGCCTTTTCTGCGTCATGTGCCAGAAGGCAAGCATCTGGCAGACTGGAAGGGGTTTGTGATGTTGCATTATACCAGTAATGTGATGAAATAGCTTGAACTTTCCGGATATTAACCACCGAGGACCTCCCCTTTACAAAGCCTGTCTGGTCCATATGTACAACAGATGGCAAGACCTTCGCTAGACGGTCAGCCAAGATCTTCATCAAGAGTTTATAATCCCCATTAAGAAGGGAGATTGGGTGATATGATGAGGTCTGGGTATGATCCCTGTCAGGTTTGGGAATCAAACAAATGTTTGCCTCCGAAAAACACCAATCCAATCGTGACACACCCTCCAGATATGCTGAAAATAGAGAGACTAAGGTAGGAGCTACCTCCTCACTCAAAAGCTTAAAGTACTCAGAGGGCAGCCCGTCCAGGACTGGGGCCTTCCCGTATGGCCTTGATAACTTCCTGCACATGAATCGGGGCGTTGAGGGCCGATTTTTGCTCCTCATAAATTGTGGGTAGCTGCACCGAACCCCAGAACCTCCGTTTCGCCTCGTGATCTATTGTCTGACTAGTGTATAGTTCCGTATAATATTTCACAAATTCTGTCATAATTTCTTTATTGTTTGAAGTCAGTTTGGACTGGGAGTTTATAGCCGCTATATAAGATTTGGGGCAGTAAGAGTGGACCAGCTTGGCCAACAGTTTACCAGATTTATTACCCTGGTGAAAGTATCTACCCTGCCTATGTATATTAAACTTGAGATGTTGTTGGGTTAAGAAAGTGTCCCTAGCCTGCTTGAGCTCGTAATACTTTTTTTGAAGTGTGGGGGAGGGGTCAGAAAGGTAGTCATTGTATGCCACAGTAAGCTGCGAAAGGAAGTCACCATCTATTTGTTTGTTGTTTTTGTTGTATTGGGCCGTAAAGGTCGTAATACAGCCCCTCATTACTGCCTTAGAGGCATGCCAAAACAAGTCAGGGGTGTCTCTATGTGTGTCGTTATCCGATACATAGTGTGACGGAAGTTTATGTTGCTATAGAGATACGTGGGGAACCTCCAAGATTTCCTAGGGGGGGTCATGGGTGTAGGCTGCAACAGTAACGTGATAGGGGCATGGTCCGAGACTGTAATCTGTCCTATGGTAGTGGTATGAACTTGAGGTGTTAGTGCTGAAGAGGTAAGGAAATAGTCAATCCTTGACATTGTGTGATGTGTTTTTGATAGGCAAGTAAAATCTCTCTCCTCTGGATTTTTTGTTCTCCAGACATCTACCAAGTCTAGTGTCTCTTTAAAAAAGCTAATTAGAGTTACCTCTCTACTATGTGGAGCACATTGTCTCAGGAGACCTACCACTGATGGATCTTTAAATCTATCTAAGGGAACAGCCTGGGCCAGGTTGAAATCCCCCCCATGATCAGTGGGGCATTGTAGGTTAGTAATTTTGCTAGTAGGGTTGACCAGAAATTAGGGTTAACCTCGTTCGGGCCATAAATGTTGCAAATGGTATAAGTGAATTGATGAATTTGCAACAGAGCTATAATATACCTGCCTCTCTGGTCAATGTCAACCTGCGAGAAGGAGATTGGAAGACCCTTTCTCACCAAATTACCCTACCCTCTGTTGGGGAATACAGTGCCTGACCTACCCAGCGCGTCTTTAGCTTTTGGTGTTCGTCTGCTGTCAGCCTAGTCTCCTGAAGCAAAGCTACGTCAGCTTGTAGGGAGTTTAAGTGTTGCAAAATAGTGCCTCTCTTTGCAGGCGATGTAATGCCTCCCACATTCCAGGAAACTACCCTAACAGGCACTGCCATAGAAATAGTGTAAGGATAATAAGCAGAGAGTTTCCAGATAGTTGTGTCTTATGACTATGAAGAGAGTGTACCCTACTGTCTTCTTGGGTGAGAGAGGCAGTGTGTAGTGAACCCCTGTAAACAAAAAGGGATAGGAGCCCCCAGGACCCACACTGTACCCAAAGTGACTCACTGCGATAGACTACTAGTTGTAAGAGCTGGTCAGAAGTCGTGGTGAGGTGGTCTGCGGAGGGCGAGTTCAGAGGTTCCCAAGACCCCCCCATGACAGGAGCTGGAAGAGAGACAAGAATGAGGCACGTGTAAACAATACAGTAATATCCCCAGCATATCTATTTTAGCATGAAACAATAACCATACAACGTGAAAGTCATGATATCCAAGATAAAAAAACATTAACAAGGTATACCCTGAGGAAAATATGGAGCACTTGGGATGCTGAGCCAGAGGGTGGCAATGGCTCCAAGGAGCTATAGCATAGAATAATAATTCTAAATGGGCAATAAAGAAGAACTGGGGTATGTTAAACAGCATGTCTAATAGCCAGCGAGGGAGAGCCCTACTCAGGCAACAAAAAACTATTAGGCACCAACAATGAGAAGGAGAGACTAAAGTGAGACTAGTGTGCAAAAAAGGGCACCACGGGTATTTTCTATGTAATGGGTTCAGCCAGGAGAGATAGAGGGGCTCAAGCTGGCAGCATTGGTCTAAGAAACCCATGCCAACATGTGGTATTAAAATATGAGTTTGATCTCCCTTGCCCATATCAATAAAAGGAGAGATAAAAAACAATAGCACCTGAAAGAGAAAAGTATACATCATGTAAAGAAACACAAAATATATTTCACAGATACAAAGTACAAACTCTCATTAGAGAACATGTCAGCCATTGCCCTGTCTTCGTTCAGATGATAGTTAAGCTTGCACCGCTGCAGGGGAATGGAAAATCTTAGGCCCGGAGGACGTCTGCAACTTGAGCTTGGCTGGGTATAGGAGGGCAAACTGACGACCCTTTTCATGAATGAGAGAGCAGAGTGGTGCAAAGTCTTTGCGTCTTCTGGTGACTTCCACAGAGAAGTCCTGAAAAAGTAAGAGACGGTGCTCCTCATATTTGACCTCCTTTGCATTTCTATAAGCCCGTAGTATTGCAACCTTGTCTTGGTAATTCAAGCACCTGAAAATCACCTGGCGTGGCCTCTCCCTAGAGCTTCCCAGATGCCTGTCGGGACCAATGCGGTGGGCTCTCTCTATGTCGAGGGGCAGGCAATCCTGAGGCATTCCAAGAAGTGAGGGAAGGATAGAGGCAGTGAAATCCAGCAGGTCTTTATCTTTAACCGCTTCTGGTACCCCTACAATGCACAGATTATTTTGCCTGCTGCGATTTTCTAAGTCTTCAACCTTATCCTGCAGGTATTGGTTTTGTTTCAAAAGATTCTTCAAAGACACTTCAGATTCCTGTTGCCTGTCCTCTACTTCAGAGATTCTCTGCTCCGCAGTAGTCAAGTGAGTAGAAAAGTGAGCGTGTCCACTCCTGCCTGCAGGTTGTCCATTTTAGGTAAGAAAAAAGCCTTCAACTCCTGCAATAAGGTAGCATGGTCACTTGATGAACTCCCCTCACCTTCCTGCTAGGAACTGTGAATGATGGTTTCAGCAACCTGTTTCAGCCGCTTTTCTTGTGTCTTTGACCTGCAACTCATATTGTCGGTCCCAGACTGGGAAAACTGTGGAAATAGTCATCAACTTTCATAGAATATAACGCTGACAGACTGTGTATGTAACAGGAAATCTCAACAAGCTCAGTCCAGTAAAGGTGAGGTATAGGGCCCACACAGAATGGGATACGATTAAAGTCCAAGTTATTCACTGCATTTGCCCAATTTAGCAACTTTCATAAGACATAGGGCAGGGCTACAGCATATCTGGTATATGGGTTATAATCAGCAAAATGATTAAGCAGGTTTGAGCCAGGTACCTTATGTTTAATACAATGATGTTTAGCAAGATTGTAATATTTGTCCACTGCTGTATAGGTGAGATGTTAGGTTAAACCACCAGATGGCGTATGTTGCTTGCTTAGGTGTAATGTTACAGTAGATTCAAGTCAGCCATGTGCACCAACAGATAATAAAAAGAACAAATGCAAACTTTGTTATTTCTCCAGATTCCTCTCTCTCATTCCTTCCCTTTATGGTAGTAAAAAAAGGGAAAAAAAGCATACAAGGTTGCCAAGTCACCCTCAGCACAGTGGTATATATGAAGTGAGTCTCTAAGCAGGTAATGTTTGTATTTCACTCCCAAGATATAAAAACTTCTGGCAGAGTTATCAGGGAGGTTAGTATTAGTAGCTTAAAATTCAGTCCCATCCCTTTGGATCACAAGTGTTTGCCTGCTCTCAGTGGTTTGTGTCAGAAGCAGTGGAGCCTGCAGTGTATTATATGCTTACTCACAATTATCCTCTGGCCCTGAGGCCTGCAAAACCTGGGAGTAAAGTTCTGAGCCCTGGAGCTGTTCACCTCCGCTTGCAGCACTTATCTGTAGCCAATGCAGGATGGACTGACACTGCCTAGGGAAGAGGAGTCTCTGCAGCACCACAAGAGGCCGGATTACCAGGATAGCTAAGCGAGGTTTAGGCAGCTCCGTAGCCGCAGCAGCAATGGCGTCCGTTCGCGCCCTTTTCTTTTTTTTGTAAATTTGCCCCCGGGGACCAGGACCGGATGACAGGTCCTGCGTGCAAGCTTTCAGCCAAGGCACTAACACTCGGCCTGGCAAGAAGAGGAGTCACGGGGAATGGAGCATCAGCAGCGGAGGTAACAATTAGAGCTGGAGAGGTGCGGAGCTCTTCACCACTGCTGCTACCCGATCGTCCCGCCCACTGGAAGTCCGATAACTTTTAAAAAGTGTCAAATAGTGCTGAATGTGTATTCGGAACATCTGTAATGACGTAAGCATCGATCTGTGTTGGATTGAGACTGGCGGATCGTATGTTATGTCACAGATTTCAACTTTTGCCGGTCTGTAGGCTTTGAAAACTAGGTCGAATCAAGCTTGCCACAATTACGCTGCGGAATTTCAGGTTGATGGCTTGATAAATATCCCCCTAAGGCTAAGTCTAGTCCCATTTAATTAATTTGGCTAACCTCTCCTCATAGCTTAAATGATCCATTACCCTTATTAGCTTTTTGGCCCTTCTCTGAAATTTTTCAAGGTCTGCAATGTCTTTTTTTGAGATTGGTCCCCAGAACTGCACTCCATACTCAAGGTGAGGTCCTACCAGGAATTTATATAGTGAATTATGCTTTCCTCCCTTGAATCAATGCCTCTTTTTATACATGCTAGTATCTTATTAACCTTAGAAGCTGCTGCCCTGCATTGTGCACCCATCCTTATCTTGTTATCTATTACTACTCCCAAATCCCATTCCTCCTCTGTTAGGCTAAGTCTAGTTTCATTTAAATAATACATTGCCTGCTTATTTTTACTTCCAAAATGTAGAACCTTGAATTTTCCTGTATTAAATCTCATTTTCCATTTACCTGCCCATACTTCTAATTTTTGCAGATCCCTTTGTAACGCTAGTTCAACCTGCTCTGACCTAATGACCTTACACAACTTTGTATCATCTGTCAAAATAAAGATGTTGCTATTAATTTCATTAATAAAAATATTAAAAAAAACAAGGCCCAGTACTGATCCTTGGAGGACTTCACTGATTACTTTTGTCCAATCTGAGTATGATCCATTTACTACTACTCATTGCTCCCTGTCTTTTATCCAGTTATTTAACCATGAGCTAACATTTTCAGCTATTCACAGTCCCTTAATTTTGTACATTAATCTCTCATGTGGCACTGTATCAAATGTCTTTGCAAAATCTTAGTATATCACATCAACTGATTCACCTTTATCTATATTTTTACTTACTTTCTCGTAGAATCTAATTAGAGTAGTTTGACATGATCTATTTCTCATAAAACCATGCTGATTTGAACTCATAATCTTGTTTACATGAATATAGTCATCAATATAATCCCTTATAATCCCTTCAAGTATCTTCCCCAATATTGGTGTCTGACTAACTGGTCCATAGCTTCCTAGATTAGCCCTGCTTGCCTTTTTGAAGAGTGGCACTATATCAGCATTACGCCAGTGGGGTACTATGCCTGAGGATAACGATTCTTCAAAAAATTAAGAGTAGAGGTTTGTCTATACCAGTACTCCATAAAACCCTTGGGTGTATTCCATCTGGGCCTGGGTTTTTTTTACCTTAATATTATCCATTTTTTTTCCTGATACCCTCTAGACATAACCCAGTTAATGGTATGGGCTGGCATGTTCTAGTTTGTTCCAAAGTATCCTCCATTGATTCCTCTCTTGTGTATACTGAAAAAAAGAATTGGTTTAGTACCTTCTCCCTGTCACTGTTAATCATGCTACCCTCCAAGCATTATAATGTACTTCTTAGTTTTTTTTGCTATTTATGTACTTAAAGAACCTTTTAGGGTTTGACTTATTATTATTTGCAATTAATCTTTCAATTTTGGCTAATTTGATTGTTTTTTGCATGCTTTGTTACATTCCTTTAAAATATTTGTTGAGTCAGTACTACGTTTTTTCCTAATCTCTCTTAACACATTTATATTTAGCACCATTGGCTTGGATTTATGTATTTTACTTTAATAACCATATGGTATGTGTTGATATGTATATTTATTTAACAAAGTTTCAAATGTTATCCATTTATCCTCTGTATTTTTATTAGAGAATACTTTGTCCCAATTTATGTTATTTAAAGGGACAGTCTACATAAATTTTATTACTTACTCTTACATATCAGAGAAGCATCCTGAAACTGATCCTACATCTATAAGCTTGTAAGAAGTACATGAAGCATTTAAATAATTATCATTTGCTAGCATCTGAAAGTAAACACCAAGCTCTGCCCACAGCCTTCTTTTTGTCCAGTTAGCTGTTTTCTTTGTATGACAGTTTAGTAGTGCACGTTTAATATTTTTCAGTTAGCTATTTCAAATTGCACATGTGCAGTGTTTTTTTTTCTCCTTAAGCCAGAAATGCAGGGGACATTTATTGTAGGCGGACCAGCATAAGTTCCTACAAAAAATTATAGTTACAGTGGCTTTCTATTGTTTCTGTTTGCTTTTTACTTGTGATTTTTTCTATTGCAAGTGATTATTATTATATAATCATTATATTAACGTGGTAAGAAAATTTATTTTATTCAATTGTTGATTTATGTTATTGTTGTTATTATTATTATTATTATTATTATTATTATCAGGTATTTGTAGAGCGCTAACAGGTTCGCTCCTCATTACTTATGAATGTCATAAATCACTGTTGTCATGATCTCCCGGTCTGTGCAGGCAAGCACATCTCTGCACCTCCCCCCTATATAGTGTATAGTTGTGCCAGCTATACCAATTTGATTGTGCTATCTTCTACATATGTGGTGCTGCAGTGCTCTGAGCTGGTGACTACTAATATTGATATTATTTTGCTTCCTTTTCTGAGATTACACCTCATGATCAATCCTTTGACCTGTGTGTGATCAATAATTGGTTATTTGCTGTAACGCTAGCTGGAGGCGTTGCTCAATCAAACACTTACATGCCCAGTGCAGGTGTTCTTACTTAGGAAAATGAGTCTGCTCAGATATTCACTAAAGAAAAGCGTATCTTCCACATCTAAGCACCAGGTCATCTACAAAAGCAAATTATTGAGATCATATCATCTCTTTCAATAAGTACATGTTTACCTTGTTCTATTCTTATAGGGTGTTATATTTTGAAGCTGTGCTGCCCAACCGTGCAATAGATATAGCTTTATCATATTCACATTACATAATGGTCTTTAACTCCTATAAAGCCTGCGATTTCATATAACATCCACAGAAGCGCATCATAGAACGTGTAACATGCATTATCCGATTCTCTCTTAAATGTCATCTTGTTAACAAGTTTCTTATTTTTTGGTGAGGATAAAGGACCTTATGGCCCTGCAATTACGACACACATTACGGCACCCATAGCCCCATGCATGCAATGTCACCTATAGCTATTCTGAAAGCGGCAATCATTTCCAGACATCTGAGGTAGTAACTGGGTTACTTGTAATGTTTGTCATGGGAATAAAAACAAGCACTTATTACTAATAATAATAATACACAGCAGTAAAGTGCAGTTATAACGTCTTAAAAAAATCCTACCCTTGTGTGTTTTGACTATATTGTTCATGAAGAAATAAAGCACTTCCATTACATTGCACTGGTTGTTTACAAGAGAAAGCCTCTACTGTGCGTTACAACCAATCACCAGCTATCTCATGTGGGATTGCAATGTATCTTGCTTGGTAATTAGTGTATATATATATATATATATATATATATATATATATAGAAAGGGTAGGGAAAGGGAGGCTAGTAGAGCCAGATTAATAATTCTTTACCTAGGACTATATGGCAACGCCCAGGTGCAAACAAAACCTTATATGAAGGAAAAAATAACCAATGTGCAGACCCTTTAAATATTTAGATAATCATTATAAAAAAGGGAGATACTACAACAACCGCAATTAGATTGTTATAATGCATAGACAGGGATTACAGCACATATTTTTTATAATTTTTAATTAGCTTTGTAAAATTCTAAAGCTCCGCTAAAATAGCGGTGTGTGTAGATATATACTCATTCCCCACATTCACATATGCTACCCAGCGTAAAAGTTGAATAGAAGGTTACCACTAAATTAAAGAACACATGAATCGATGAGTCAAGAAGCGTGATTGGACCAATGCACAAGCACAGATTTGGCTGTGCAGTTTTATTGTAGTTCACACAGAATGAAACCAGAAGAGCAAACAGGTATCGACTGTTTAAATTGACAACACCTCCACTAGAGGGTGGTTACGTGTAAGCGTAAAATCCGCCACCATAGTGATCATTGAGGATCTATGTCAAAACAACACATGTATATAGATAAACAAATAGAAAATTCATACAACCAATATTGTAGGATGAAAAATGTAATGCTTAAGTCATGTGCACTATACCTAAATTTGGCGAAATTGTGCAGGAAACATCCTCAAAATTATTTCTGATAGAGGACAGTATAGTCTGTAGGGGGCTAGAAAAAACAACACCTGTAACAGCGGGCACCACCAACTGAATGAGAGGTATCAGGTGTCATGTTATCACATATCAGGATCTATGTTTCTTAACCCCAGTTTATACAGACTAACTGTTGAAAACTTAATAGCATTAAGCAGTATACAATATACATGTACTAGTTGAACAGTATTTCCAAAGACCAATAGAGGTTATGGGGATAGTATATAGCAACTCCAGTATTCAGCGGGCACCACCAAATATAAAGGTATCCGGTGTCATGAATAATATTGATTCTGGATCTATGTTAGAACTACCCCAAAATAACTCTTTTTCGGTCTGTTACAGTTGTATAGAAAATGGAAATGAATTACAGCGCATTACAACTCATTTAATACATGACAGTATCTGAATAGCATAAACAAACATGTACACAGGTAGTGGTCACCCTTTTCAGGGCTTAGGCATGTCCCATAACTAGGAACTGTGTATACAGATGGTGCGTTTAAACACCTTCGGATGTCCAGGTAAATGAGCTGAAAAATCAGATGGTAAACGCTCAGTTAGTTATACAACCGTGTCTTTGCTTTCTGTAAAAGAACTTCCAAATGGTTTCCGTGTGTAGATAGATTTCAATTCAAACATGCTACATTCTAGCACAGCGTAGACGCCACAGCGATCTGTCCTTCGTGCATGTCCGTCTCCACTTCTTACGTCACTGCCGACGTACGTTTCACCCCCCACGTGACAACCAGAGAGCACAGGGGTTTCCTCAGGGCAAAAGCGGATGCTGGTTTCCATTGCAGCCGCAATATATATCTCCTTCTTTAAGCTTATAGGAGGATACCTGTAGCAGTAGTAGCCAATAATAAGCATTTTCTGAGCCGCAGCCCATTTATATAGATAAAAGCGGATACGGTGAATATATATACACAGTGAAAAATAATAAGTTTTATAAAGCAACTCCAAAGAACCAACATTAAGGAAAAAAGGATTATGTATAGATGTATGCAGAAAGGAAAAATAAGAATAAATATAAGAATAGAAGAGAAAGGCCTACTTTTCCATGGTTCTTAAGAGGATTATTGCAGTGTATGCTAAAATAAAACCTTTTTCGTCCATGTTTTTAAGCTACATCAAATTAAAGGCTTTACATGCATACTGTTGATCCCTCGATTCATGTGTTTAAGGAATTTCTACATAATATAAAAGTAAAGATAAATATGTTTGTTGATTCCTAAAGACAAGGTGAAAATATATTGAATTATGTTCAATATAACTAAGAGTAATTATATTGAACAAACCTGCACTCCTTTAAATAGCAGACATTGTAAGTCATTCTAAGGTGAAGAGTCAGATTGAAGAGAGACCCTAATTTGTATATATTGCATACTAAATTTATAGGGATTTTAAGATCAGTGTGGTCATTTTATTTGAGGAATGCAGCAAATTCAAATTTTTCATTTAACCCTTTGGGCATAAGGGTCTGTAGCTTATAGATCCATTCTGTTTCCCTTCTAAGTAGTATAGTATCAATGTCTCCTCCTCTACCAAGAAGGGAACAGTGTTCAATGCCTGTTACTCTTAGGTCCTGGGGATTGCATTTATGGTGTTTCATGAAGTGGAGAGCCACTCCACTTCTGATTTCACCATCTTCTGCTGCTTTAATGTCGTCTCTGTGCTCAGAGACCCTATCTTTCAGCATTCGTCTTGTTTTTCCCACATAGAAAGTCGGGCAGCAACAGGAAAGTAAATAAATTACATTTTCTGTCTTGCAATTTATAAATTGTTTTATAGGATAGATAGTGGAATCAGTAGCGAATGTTTTTGTGCGCACAATAAATTTACAGAACACACAATGTCCACATTTGAAACATCCTTTTATTTTTCTTTGTTCTTCTAGCCAATTTTTCTCACTAGGACTTTTAATAAAATGACTCCTAACTAATTTATCCTTGAGATTTGGAGCCCTCCTGGGTACCAGAGAGGGTTTTTCCCCAACAATTTTTCTAATTGACTCATCAGCTCTAAGGAACTGCCATTTTTCATCCAAGATAATACGGATTTTGTCCCAATGGTAGTTGAATTGGGTTACAAAGCGCACTTTTTGCTCTTCAGTTTTCTGAGTTGGATTATAGAGGAGTGTATCTCTGTCTGTTCTCCTAGCTCTATTGCGAGCATATCTTAGGTTTCGTTTGGAGTACCCTCTATTTTCAAATCTATTGGACATTTCAACAGCATGTGCATCGAATTTATTAAGGCTCGAACAGTTGCGCCTCAGGCGTAGAAACTGTCCCACGGGGATACCCCTTATAAGGGATTTTGGATGGTGGCTAGATGCCTCTAAAATATTATTAGTGGCAGTAGCCTTTCGAAAAATTTCCGTAGCCAGATTTTTTCCTTCTTTCTTGATTCTTACATCTAGGAAGGTAAGTTCACTAGTGTCAAAATCAAAGGTTAAGAGGATATTGTAGTTATTATTATTAAGTACTTTTACAAAGTCCTTCAGAGATTTTTCCGTCCCCCTCCAAAGGAGGAAGACATCGTCCACATACCGTAGCCAGATGAGAACATGTTCGTCAATCCAGTTTTGCAATTCGTTAAATACTGTTTTTGTTTCCCATAGACCCAAATGGAGGCAAGCATATGATGGGGCACATGTTGCCCCCATCGCTGTGCCCCTCATTTGTCTATAGAACTTTTTATCAAACGTAAATACGTTATTTTTTAACACAAACTCTAAAAGAGTTAGTACAAATTCGGTATGTTTTTGAAAAGTTGGACCTCTGCTTTCTAGAAAGAATCTCGCCGCTCTCAAACCCACATCATGTGGGATAGAAGAGTAGAGACCTTCCACATCCAAAGAAACCAGAAGTGTGTCTTGTTCTACTTCTAAACCGTCCAGTTTCCTAAGGAGGTCACTGGTGTCCTTAACGTAAGAGGTAAGGGTCAGTAGAAAAGGTTTTAAGTATTGGTCAACGTAGTTTCCCAGGTTCTCAGTGATACTCCCAATACCTGAGATAATGGGTCTTCCAGGTGGCTCTTGTAAGTTTTTGTGTAATTTGGGAATACAATAAAAGACTGGAAAACTTCGTATAAAGATATCCACATTCACTTTTACTTATTATGCCACTTTTTCTGGCATCGTTTAAGAGATGTAGCAGGTTAGCTTGTATTGAGTCTAAGGGATTATTTTGTAGGCATTGGTATTGCTCCTTATTTCTCAATTGTTTGTTGACCTCTTTCATGTAGAGGGACTCCTCCATTATGACCAGATTTCCCCCTTTATCGGCCTGTTTTATGACAATTCCTGATTTGTTCATCAGGTCTGACAAGGCTCGTCTCTCATTAAAGTTGAGGTTATTTTTACCTATGCCATGATAGGGTATTTTTTCTATTTCCCTTTCTACTTCCTTAACAAAAAGATGTACGGCAGGGACTAACATTAGGGGGGGCATATAGTCAGATTTTCTTTTTAAACCAGAGTCAATTTTGACTGCAGTACCAATAGTACTTGTCTGGTGTCCTTCTTGAATATCAGAGAAGGGCATTGAATCAGATGTTTCATTGGAGTCAAGTAGATGTACAAGATCAGAGATAGCAGTAGCATCATCTTTATCTAAAGTACCTTCTGTACTATTAGTTTGTTTCCCTTTCATTATGGAGGACAGGACTACCTTACGGGCAAAGAGGTGGAGATCTTTAATCACAGTAAATTTGTCCAGTGAGTTTGTTGGACAGAACGTTAGGCCCTTTTTAAGTAAACTTATATGGGCATTGTTTAGAGGAAAAGTTGACAGGTTGACTATTTGTAGTTCATCACTACCTTTTTTGGGGGGATCACTCAAAAGTCCTCCCTGTAGTCCCGACGTGTTCTCATCCTCGGTCCTGCCCCTCTCCTCCAATTCCTCCCCCTTCTCTGGGGTCTGCCCCGTTCTCTTGACATCTCCAGAGAGCTTTGATTTTTGTCTGTGTCTTTTCCTCCCTCCCCGTTTCCTTTCTTTTTTACCTGTCCTTTGGCCCCTTCGTTTTTTGATGACTTATTTTCACCTTCGGCATCAGAACAGTCAGTGCCGGAGTCATAAGAATTTTTATTCAGGTAATAAGTATATACCTGGTTCTTCTTATAGTCATCTTGGTCCCTGCTCAATTTCCTACATTTTCTTTGTTTAATTTCTTGTTGTAATTTAGAAACCAGCTCTTTTGTTTCATCGTTTAGTTTTGAGAATTTTGAATCCCCCTCAAAGGAATTGACAATCCTTAGGGCTTCATCTATCTCAATTTTAATCTTTTCAAGTTTCTTAATATCTTTATTAACCATTCGTTGCATGAGGTCAAGAGAACAGTCTGAGAGTCTCTCATTCCAATCCTCCATAAAGTTCTCCCCATCCTCATCATCACCCCTCATGTGCATTCCTGGATCTAAATGTAACCGTAGTCCCCTAGGAACAATTTTCTGTTTTATATAGTTTTCAAGACTATATTTCTCAGCCCTCATTCTTATTTGTTTAGTCAATAAATTTTTGTATTTCTTGAAAGCTCCATATATATTCGATATATCATCTCCATCACTACTAATGTTATGCTGAAGGGATTCACCTAGTTCAGCCTCCCATTGTTCGTCTGAGACTACAAAAGCCATCCTTCAATTCAATCTGCCAATTCTCCTTAAGAAGAATAACTCAATTACTTAGAATAACACAAAAAACCACCTTATATAAATCAACTTAGTAACCAATTAGACAACCAAACCCTGAGAAGCACAAATGTCTGCGAGAGAGCGAGAAATACTCGGCACACAGATGAATGTTGTATCAGTGAGAATATTTTCTACTGAGAAAGATACAACTTAATTTGTCTTTTTAACATAAAAACACAAACAGTGTTTAATTCAATAGTTAGAGAGTAGAGAACAGGCCTCACCTAATAGAAAGTCATAAAGGTATCCACCAGATTGACTTTATTTACTTACAGAGAAAGGGTAGGGAAAGGGAGGCTAGTAGAGCCAGATTAATAATTCTTTACCTAGGACTATATGGCAACGCCCAGGTGCAAACAAAACCTTATATGAAGGAAAAAATAACCAATGTGCAGACCCTTTAAATATTTAGATAATCATTATAAAAAAGGGAGATACTACAACAACCGCAATTAGATTGTTATAATGCATAGACAGGGATTACAGCACATATTTTTTATATAATTTTTAATTAGCTTTGTAAAATTCTAAAGCTCCGCTAAAATAGCGGTGTGTGTAGATATATACTCATTCCCCACATTCACATATGCTACCCAGCGTAAAAGTTGAATAGAAGGTTACCACTAAATTAAAGAACACATGAATCGATGAGTCAAGAAGCGTGATTGGACCAATGCACAAGCACAGATTTGGCTGTGCAGTTTTATTGTAGTTCACACAGAATGAAACCAGAAGAGCAAACAGGTATCGACTGTTTAAATTGACAACACCTCCACTAGAGGGTGGTTACGTGTAAGCGTAAAATCCGCCACCATAGTGATCATTGAGGATCTATGTCAAAACAACACATGTATATAGATAAACAAATAGAAAATTCATACAACCAATATTGTAGGATGAAAAATGTAATGCTTAAGTCATGTGCACTATACCTAAATTTGGCGAAATTGTGCAGGAAACATCCTCAAAATTATTTCTGATAGAGGACAGTTTAGTCTGTAGGGGTTCTAGAAAAAACAACACCTGTAACAGCGGGCACCACCAACTGAATGAGAGGTATCAGGTGTCATGTTATCACATATCAGGATCTATGTTTCTTAACCCCAGTTTATACAGACTAACTGTTGAAAACTTAATAGCATTAAGCAGTATACAATATACATGTACTAGTTGAACAGTATTTCCAAAGACCAATAGAGGTTATGGGGATAGTATATAGCAACTCCAGTATTCAGCGGGCACCACCAAATATAAAGGTATCCGGTGTCATGAATAATATTGATTCTGGATCTATGTTAGAACTACCCCAAAATAACTCTTTTTCGGTCTGTTACAGTTGTATAGAAAATGGAAATGAATTACAGCGCATTACAACTCATTTAATACATGACAGTATCTGAATAGCATAAACAAACATGTACACAGGTAGTGGTCACCCTTTTCAGGGCTTAGGCATGTCCCATAACTAGGAACTGTGTATACAGATGGTGCGTTTAAACACCTTCGGATGTCCAGGTAAATGAGCTGAAAAATCAGATGGTAAACGCTCAGTTAGTTATACAACCGTGTCTTTGCTTTCTGTAAAAGAACTTCCAAATGGTTTCCGTGTGTAGATAGATTTCAATTCAAACATGCTACATTCTAGCACAGCGTAGACGCCACAGCGATCTGTCCTTCGTGCATGTCCGTCTCCACTTCTTACGTCACTGCCGACGTACGTTTCACCCCCCACGTGACAACCAGAGAGCACAGGGGTTTCCTCAGGGCAAAAGCGGATGCTGGTTTCCATTGCAGCCGCAATATATATCTCCTTCTTTAAGCTTATAGGAGGATACCTGTAGCAGTAGTAGCCAATAATAAGCATTTTCTGAGCCGCAGCCCATTTATATAGATAAAAGCGGATACGGTGAATATATATACACAGTGAAAAATAATAAGTTATATAAAGCAACTCCAAAGAACCAACATTAAGGAAAAAAGGATTATGTATAGATGTATGCAGAAAGGAAAAATAAGAATAAATATAAGAATAGAAGAGAAAGGCCTACTTTTCCATGGTTCTTAAGAGGATTATTGCAGTGTATGCTAAAATAAAACCTTTTTCGTCCATGTTTTTAAGCTACATCAAATTAAAGGCTTTACATGCATACTGTTGATCCCTCGATTCATGTGTTTAAGGAATTTCTACATAATATAAAAGTAAAGATAAATATGTTTGTTGATTCCTAAAGACAAGGTGAAAATATATTGAATTATGTTCAATATAACTAAGAGTAATTATATTGAACAAACCTGCACTCCTTTAAATAGCAGACATTGTAAGTCATTCTAAGGTGAAGAGTCAGATTGAAGAGAGACCCTAATTTGTATATATTGCATGCTAAATTTATACTGTCCTCTATCAGAAATAATTTTGAGGATGTTTCCTGCACAATTTGGCCAAATTTAGGTATAGTGCACATGACTTAAGCATTACATTTTTCATCCTACAATATTGGTTGTATGAATTTTCTATTTGTTTATCTATATACATGTGTTGTTTTGACATAGATCCTCAATGATCACTATGGTGGCGGATTTTACGCTTACACGTAACCACCCTCTAGTGGAGGTGTTGTCAATTTAAACAGTCGATACCTGTTTGCTCTTCTGGTTTCATTCTGTGTGAACTACAATAAAACTGCACAGCCAAATCTGTGCTTGTGCATTGGTCCAATCACGCTTCTTGACTCATCGATTCATGTGTTCTTTAATTTAGTGGTAACCTTCTATTCAACTTTTACGCTGGGTAGCATATGTGAATGTGGGGAATGAGTATATATCTACACACACCGCTATTTTAGCGGAGCTTTAGAATTTTACAAAGCTAATTAAAAATTATAAAAAATATGTGCTGTAATCCCTGTCTATGCATTATAACAATCTAATTGCGGTTGTTGTAGTATCTCCCTTTTTTATAATGATTATCTCTATATATATATATATATATATATATATATATATATATATATATATATATATATATATATATATATATAAAATTTATATTTATTACAATGCACAAGTATTTAAGCTGATCTTACATGGCTTTTGATTTATAGTTATAACTGCTATGCAGACTTGTAAAAATGATACATTTGCATTTCAGAATATATATATATATATATATATATATATATATATATATATATATATATATATATATATATATATATATATATAAACATGAAAGTGGGCTGCACTCTTAAACCGGACTAGGTACACATCCCATGACACTGCACACAGCTAGATTTAAAGCAAGATGGAGGAGTTAGTTACAGCATTTGGCCAAATGGTGATAGGATAGGACATTTAGGTCTCTTTAAGGCATGAATTGTGTGGCTTTAGGTTAGTAAACCCAGAGAGGAGGAGACCTCAGCGTGGTCCTGGGCCTATCACCAATTGGACAAATACTGTAACTAACTCTTCTATTTTGCTTTTAATCTAGCTGTGTGCTTGCAAGAGAGTGCAATACTTTATATGTGTTATATATAGGTACAGTATATCTCTAGCTCTCTCACACACACGCGCACATTCAGGGAATTAGGTCTGGCACAATTGCAAGAATTTTAATCACAGCAATGCATCAATATTAAAAAATATTGTATTGGGGGGGGGGGGCTATGGAGCACTCTCAGTCGGCTCATCTATGTGCATTGTGCAAATGAACAGTAAGTCCTGGGCTGGCACTCATCAAAACCTTCACAGTGCATCCTGCAATATGTGGACCAGGAGGGAATCTGCAGAGGTGCAAGTGCACCATCAATAACACAGTAACTAGGGGAGGTTGAGAAAATGATACTGGCTTCTGCAAAGTACAACTACTTTTGAATTAGACTTGACCATGGATAATATGGTAAGGTCTCACTGTAGCCTCAGTTTTTTTTAATTATATTTAAGTGGTAATCCTAAGAATTATTTTCTCTTTGTGGGATGAGTAGAAAGAAACAATAAATATTTGTTAATAGCTTCCCCCCTATTTATACCCATTTTCTTCAACAATTTTAAAAAAAGAAAAATATCTTTCTTGCGTTTCATAAGTGACTCAAACACCCCCTCTGTCTATTTCTCCAACCCCCACTATGTCTTTCTCCAAACACGGTCTCTCACTCTAACCCCTGTCTCGCCCTTTTTCTCTCCCCTTTGTCTCTATCCTTTTGGCTCTCTTTTTCCCCCTTTGGCTCTCTCTCCCTCTAGCACTCTCTCCCACTCCCTCTGTCTCTCTCACTCCCTCTGTCTCTCTTTCCCTCTGGCTCTTTCTCTAGCTCTCTCCCTCTGGCTCTCTCTCTAGCTCTCTCCCTCTGGATCTTTCTCTAGCTCTCTCCCTCTGGATCTTTCTCTAGCTCTCTCCCTCTGGCTCTTTCTCTTGCTCTCTCCCTCTGGCTCTCTCTCTAGCTCTCTCCCTCTGGCTCTCTCTCTAGCTCTCTCCCTCTGGCTCTTTCTCTTGCTCTCTCCCTCTGGCTCTCTCTCTAGCTCTCTCCCTCTGGATCTTTCTCTAGCTCTCTCCCTCTGGATCTTTCTCTAGCTCTCTCCCTCTGACTCTCTCTCTCCCTCTGTCTCCCTCTCTAGCACTCTCTCTGTCTCTCTCTCCCTCTGTCTCTCTCGCTCTCTCCCTCTGGCTCTCTCCCCCTCTGGCTCTCTCTCTTTCTCCCCCTCTGGCCCTCTGGCTCTCTCCCCCCCCCCCTCTGGCTCTCTCTCCCCCCCCCCCTCTTGTTCTCTCTCTCTCTCTGGCTCTCTCTCCCTCTGGCTCTCTATCCCCATCTGGTTCTCTCTCTCTCCCTCTGTCTCTCTCTCTCTCCCCCTCTGGCTCTCTCTCTCAAGTTTCTAATGACTTCTATTTAAACATTTTTATTTCATTCTATTGGTATCTTTTGTTGAAAAGCAGGGATGTAAACTTAGAAGCCTGCCCATTTCTGAAGCACTATATGGCAGCAGTTTTGCAAGAATGCTATCCATTTGCACTATTTCCTGCCATGTAGTGCCCCAGACAACTAGCAAGGTATCTCTTTAAAGTGATGGCATACTCTCCCCTTTTTAAAAACAGATCTAGAATGTTAGTTATATTTCATTCAACAGTTGTAATGAGGATGCACTAACTTACTTTTTAATATAGATATGAAATTCTAGAACCCTGCGTTCCATGGCTTACTTCAAAAGTCAATTTTTCTGTGAGCAACTGCTTTTTCGAAGGCCTTTGAAAAAGCAGTTGCGAAACACGCATCAGGCATTCGCACTGCTCCTCTCCACCAGTTCTTACTTTTTAGCTTAAAATTGTTGGCCTTGAAGGCAATGATTCTATCATAGACTTTACAGATAACTTGGGACATCTTTTAGCTTCAGCGTAAACTTTTGGCATTAATGGTTAATTGCTCTAATTTATTAATCTTGGCATATCGTTTTGGTTATTTTCTGGGTAAGCTTGGTCTTACTATAGCCCACCTAACCGGGGCCAGCAGACACCATAGTGAGGATATCACATCCATAGTAAGGATATTACATCCTTACTTATTTTAGTACCGCACAGTTTTGCAAACTTGAAGCCAGATTTGTTCTACCTGCTAGTCTTATAATATCGCTCACTGCTAATAGCTATAAATCTTGACATTTTATTCATATGGGAATAGTGGTTCTTTCTAGGGAACAGCAGCTGCTAGATTATCTGATCTAATATATTAATTGTAAAGATACCCTATCACTGTGAAGGACGCACTACATAGCAATTTCTTTCCATACAATTGAACATTATTGAATTGAACTAAGATTATCTAGGCCTCTAGTTATCAACGTGTCTAATAACATCGCCGGCCCCAATACACCCGCCTAAGCTCGCCTACCATCGCCGCCGCAAACCAGAATAATCTCACCAAAGTTATCAATAAAGCTGTCAAAAAGCCGCGCACCAAGTACGGGGCGATGAGCAGCGGACTATGATCTCGCTGCTCTTCGGCTTTTTTCCAGCTTTATTGCTAGCCTGTCACTAAGCACCCACACTAAACTACACTGTTCTACCCCCTATACCGGCACCCCCGGAGCCCCCCGCAACTAAATAAAGTTATTAACCCCTAAACTGCCGCTCCCGTACACCGCCGCAACTATATTAAATCTATTAACCCCTAAACCGCCGCTCCTGGAGCCCACCGCCACATACATTATACCTAGTAACCCCTATCCTGCCCCCCCATACCGCTGTCACCTATAATAAATTTATTAACCCCTATCCTGCCGATCCCGGACCCCGCCGCAACTAAATAAATTGTTTAACCCCTAAACCGCCGCACCCAGACCCCGCCGCCACCTATATTAAACTTATTAAACCCTAATCTGCCCCCCCTACACCGTCGCCACCTATAATAAATTTATTAAAATAGTCCTTGATATACCTATAATAAATTTATTAACCCCTATCCTGCCCCCCTACACCGCCGCAACCTATAATAAAATGATTAACCCCTAAACCTAAGTCTAACCCTAACTCTAACAGCCCCCTAACTTAAATATTAATTAAATACATCTAAATATTATAACTCTTATTAACTAAATTAATCCTATTTAAAACTAAATAATTACCTGTAATATAAACCCTAATATAGCTACAATATAAATAATAATTATATTGTAGCTATCTTATGATTTATTTTTATTTTACAGGCAAATTTCTATTTATTTTACCTAGGTACAATAGCTATTAAATAGTTATTAACTATTTAATAGCTACCTAGTTAAAATAAAGAAAAAATTACCTGTAAAATAAAAACTAACCTAAGTTACAATTACACCTAACACTACACTATCATTAAATAAATTATTCCTATTTAAAACTAAATACTTACCTGTAAAATAAACCCTAAGATAGCTACAATGTAATTAATAATTACATTGTAGCTATTTTAGGATTTATATTTATTTTACAGGTAACTTTGTATTTATTTTAGCTAGTTAGAATAGTTATTAAATAGTTATTAACTATGTAATAACTACCTAGCTAAAAGAAATACAAAATTACCTGTAAAATAAATCCTAACCTAAGTTACAATTAAACCTAACACTACACTATTATTAAATTAATTAAATAAATTACCTACAAATAACTACAATTAAATACAATTAAATAAACTAACTAAAGTACAAAAAATAAAAAAAACTAAGTTACAAAAAATAAAAAAAATAAGTTACAAACATTTCAAAAATATTACAACAATTTTAAGCTTCTTACACCTAATCTAAGCCCCCTAATAAAATAACAAAGGCCCCCCAAAATAAAAAAATGCCCTACCCTATTCTACATTAAAAAGTTAACAGCTCTATTACCTGGCATGCCCCAAAGAATTTAGCTCTTTTGCCTGTAAAAATAAAATACAACCCCCCCAATATTAAAACCCACCACCCACATACCCCTACTCTAACCCAAACCCCCCTTAAATAAACCTAACACTGCCCCCCTGAAGATCATCCTACCTTTAGCCATCTTCAGCCAGCCGACCACCGATGGAACAGAAGAAGACATCTGGAGCGGCAGAAGTCATCATCCAAGGGGCGCTGAAGAAGTCTTTCATCCGATTGAAGTCATCATCCAGGCGGCGTCTTCAATCTTTATCCATCCGGAGCGGAGCGGAGCCATCTTCAGATGAGCCGACACGGAGCCATCTTCTTCCACCAACGACTGAACAACGAATGACGGTTCCTTTAAGTGACGTCATCCAAGATGGCGTCCCTCGAATTCCGATTGGCTGATAGGATTCTATCAGCCAATCGGAATTAAGGTAGGAAAATCTGATTGGCTGATTGAATCAGCAAATAAGATTGAAGTTCAATCCAATTGGCTGATCCAATCAGCCAATCAGATTGATCTTGCATTCTATTGGCTGATCAGAACAGCCAATAGAATGCGTGCTCAATCTGATTGGCTGATTGGATCAGCCAATCCGATTGAACTTCAATCTGATTGGCTGATTTAATCAGCCAATCAGATTTTTCCTACCTTAATTCCAATTGGCTGAATTGTATTTTATTTTACAGGCAAAAGATCTGAATTCTTTGGGGCATGCACTGCAAAATGCCCTTTTAAGGGCTGGTAAGGTAATAGAGCTGTTAACTTTTTAATGTAGAATAGGGTAGGGAATTGTTTTATTTTGGGGGGCTTTGTTATTTTATTAGGGGGCTTAGATTAGGTGTAAGTAGCTTAAAATTGTTGTAATATTTTTTAAATGTTTGTAACTTATTTTTTTTATTTTTTGTAACTTAGTTTTTTTTATTTTTTGTACTTTAGTTAGTTTATTTAATTGTATTTAATTGTAGTTATTTGTAGGTAATTTATTTAATTTAATGATAGTGTAGTGTTAGGTTTAATTGTAACTTAGGTTAGGATTTATTTTACAGGTAATTTTGTATTTCTTTTAGCTAGGTAGTTATTACATAGTTAATAACTATTTAATAACTATTCTAACTAGCTAAAATAAATACAAAGTTACCTGTAAAATAAATTTAAATCCTAAAATAGCTACAATGTAATTATTAATTACATTGTAGCTATCTTAGGGTTTATTTTACAGGTAAGTATTTAGTTTTAAATAGGAATAATTTATTTAATGATAGTGTAGTGTTAGGTGTAATTGTAACTTAGGTTAGTTTTTATTTTACAGGTAAATTTCTCTTTATTTTAACTAGGTAGCTATTAAATAGTTAATAACTATTTAATAGCTATTGTACCTAGTTAAAATAAATAGAAATTTGCCTGTAAAATAAAAATAAATCCTAAAATAGCTACAATATAATTATTATTTATATTGTAGCTATATTAGGGTTTATTTTAAAAGTATTTAGTTTTAAATAGGATTAATTTAGTTAATAAGAGTTATAATATTTAGATGTATTTAATTAATATTTACGTTAGGGGGTGTTAGGGTTAGGGTTAGACTTAGGTTTAGGGGTTAATAATTTTATTATAGTTGCAGCGGTGTAGGGGGGTCAGGATAGGGGTTAATAAATTTATTATTGTGGCGGCGGCAGGATAGGGGTTAATAGGTATTATGTAGGTGGCGGCAGGGTCTGGGAGCGGCGGTTTAGGGGTTAACATATTTATTATAGTGGTGGCGGGGTCCGGGAGCGGCGGTTTAGGGGTCAATCAGTTTATTATAGTGGCTGCGGGGTCCGGGACTGGCGGTTTAGGGGTTAATCAGTTTATTAAAGTGGTGGTGGGCTCTGGGAGCGGCGGTTTAGGGGTAATACATTTATTTAGTTGCGGCGGTGTAGGGGGGAACAGATTAGGGGTGTTTAGACTTGGGGTACATGTTAGGGTGTTAGGTGCAGACAGCTCCCATAGGAATCAATGGGATGTCGGGCAGCAGCGAACATGAACTTTCGCTATGGTCAGACTCCCATTGATTCCTATGGGATCCGCCGCCTCTAGGGTGGCGGATTGAAAACCAGGTACGCTGGGCCGGAAAAGTGCCGAGCGTACCTGCTAGTTTTTTGATAACTAGCAAAAGTAGTCAGATTGCCGAACTTGTGTGCGGAACATCTGGAGTGACGTAAGAATCGATCTGTGTCGGACTGAGTCCGGCGGATCGAAGCTTACGTCACTAAATTCTACTTTTGCCGGTGTGTAGGGCTTGATAACTTAGGCGAATCAGCCTCGCCACAAATACGCTGTGGAATTCAAGCGTATTTGAGGTTGACGGCTTGATAACTAGAGGCCCTAGTCTGATATATCAATCTGAGTTGACATATCCACCTTTGAGATAACCATATCACTGTGTAAGACCCACTACATTACAATTGAATATAACTGAGTATCTAGTTTGGTACACCAATATTTTGAAAAAGTCTATAAACCAATAGTACTAATATGTATTTGCTAAGGGAACTGGTAATGAGTACAGATTGATCACTGTACTGTTTTTTGGAGAGGCGTTTGTGTGTCAATTGTATTCTTGACACGTTTTTTTATATCTTTCTGTCTAAATTTTAGTAGTGGATAATTCCACCCTTTTTTATATATATATAATTCTAATAAAGTTGAAGTTTTAAATCACTACACTCCACACATCTATTTATTGTATTGATTATCCCCCCTTTTGTCTATATAAATGTGTTACACACAAGCATAAGGCACTGCCTACGCATACACTCAGGTTTATATTGGGTAGGATAGTGGAGATAATCTAAAACACCCCCCTCCATTCCCTAGGGGCCTTAGGGAAATTCTTTTGAAGTTTTCTTAAAGTATTCTGTGAGCAGAGCTCATGTTTATGAGCTGAATTCTTTCTGAGCTGCATACACATTGCATCCAAAAAAGCCATCAGACTAATCCTATTTAACTAGGTTGTTATGCATCAATTTGTTGTCTAACTTGTTAAATTACATTTCCTTATATCATCATAGTTTCCAATGTAATTTATTTTGTTTTTAATTGATTGCTATAGATGTTGATTAAAGTTTTACACTAATGCCTTATGTTTTTTTCTAGATCCTTATCATATTGGCTAAATCGAATTCAGACATTATCATACTGCAATGAAAATGGCTTTTTGGGCAGCTTCTCTGAAGAAATTCATTCTTGCACGTGCCCCAATGACCAAATTTCCTGTCAAACATATTTACCCTGTATTGTTGGAGATGCTGCATCCTGTCTAACATGTGCAACTGAAAACCGCACCAGATGTGGAAGTTGTAACAATGGATATATACTTAGTCAAGGATTCTGTAAGCCTGAAATAGCTGATTCCACGGAGCACTATATTGGATTTGAAACTGATATGCAGGATCTGGAGATGAAATATTTACTTCAAAAAAATGATCGTAGGATAGAAGTACATGCAATATTTATCAGCAATGATATACGGCTTAATAGCTGGTTCGATCCATCCTGGCGCAAGAGAATGCTCCTTACTTTAAAGAGTAATAAATATAAAGCCAATATGGTACATATGATCCTTGGACTTTCCATCCAGATTTGCTTAACTAAGAATAGTACTTTGGAACCAGTTTTAGCTATTTATGTCAATCCTTTTGGAGGAAGTCATTCAGAAAGCTGGTTTATGCCAATAAATGAAAATAGCTTTCCAAACTGGGAAAGAACTAAGCTGGATTTGCCTTTGCAATGTTATAACTGGACTTTGACTTTAGGAAATAAATGGAAAACCTTTTTTGAAACTGTTCACATCTACTTAAGGAGTCGAATTAAATCCAATGGTCCAAATGCTAACGAAAGCATCTATTATGAGCCTTTGGAATTCATTGATCCTTCACGAAATCTGGGATATATGAAAATAAATAACATTCAGGTCTTTGGTTATAGCATGCATTTTGACCCTGAAGCCATTCGTGACTTAATCTTACAGTTGGATTATCCCTATACTCAGGGTTCACAAGACTCAGCTCTTATACAGCTGTTGGAAATAAGAGACCGTGTTAATAAACTATCTCCACCGGGTCAACAACACTTAGACCTGTTTTCGTGCCTACTTCGACACAGACTTAAGCTGTCTACCAGTGAAGTAGTGAGGATAATGTCTGCTTTGCAGACCTTTAATGAAAAATTACCAAACTCAGTTGAACATGAGACAACCAAATTATGTAGTTAGCCTTAAATTGCAAGCACAACACAAAACCTTTAAAGAGTTTTTACAGTGCTTTTGTGAACAGTTTGTTTTAAAAAGTAAATTTAAACTGTCTTTTCAATATCCGTCTTATATCAGTTGTTGGCATTTAAAGTATATGAACTTAAAATACTTGCATTTTTTTTTCTTTGGTTTATGAATGAAATAAACGCAGATGTAAATCTAGAAAATATTCTACTTTTTACAATCAAGTTTCTTTGTAATTTTATATGTTCCATGGCAGTGCGTTGTGTGCTGCATGCTCTAGAGGGAACATAAAGTTATACCAATAAAATTTTATAGCAGACCAGTTGTTAAATAACTGCTTTGGGGTATTCTTTTTATTATGTGTGTTTTCCAATGTGCTATGGCATATTTGTACGTATGAAAGATATATTTACACTCACAAAATATAAAAAAAAAATGTCTTAAGAATAGAATAAATACTAATATAAATTACTAGTCCTAAAGCCCGTGTACACGGGCCATTTTTTGCAGTACAGCGGTTCCACCCCTTGTTCTCTCTCTATCCCCCCTCTCTTTTGCTCTTTCCCCCCTCTCTTTTGCTCTCTCTCTCTTCCCCTCTCTTCTGCTCTCTCTCTCCCCCTCTATCTATTTTGCTCTCTCTCTCTCTCTCCTTTGCGCTCTCTCCCCCTCTCTTTTGCTCTCTCTCCCCCTCTCTTTTCCTCCCTCTCTTTTGCGCTCTCTCTTCCCCTCTCTTTTGCGCTCTCTCTCTCCCACTCTCTTTTGCTCTCTCTTCCCCTCTCTTTTGCTGTCTCTCTCCCTCTCTTTTGCTTTTTCTATCCCCCCTCTTTTGCTCTCTCCCTCTCCCCCTGTTCTTTTGCTCTATCCCCTCTCTTTTGCTGTGTCTCTCCCTCTCTTTTGCTCTCTCTATCCCCCCTCTTTTGCTCTCTCTCTCTCCCCTCTCTTTTGCTCTCTCTCCCCCTCTCTTTTGCTCTCTCTCCCCCCTCTCTTTTGCTCTCTCTCTATCCCCCCTCTTTTGCTCTCTCTATCCCCCCTCTTTTGCTCTCTCTCTTTTGCTGTCTCTCTCCCCCTCTCTTTTGCTCTCTCCACTCTCTCTCCCCCCCACTCTCTTACCCCCTCTCTCCCCCTCCCTCCCCCCTCTCTTCCCCCTCCCTTCCCCCCTCTCTTCCCCCTCCTCTCCCCCTCTCTTTTGCACTCTCTCTCCACTCTCTTTTGCACTCTCCCCCTCTCTTTTGCTCTCTCTCCCCTCTTTTTTGCTCTCTCTTTCCCCCTCTCTTTTGCACACTCTCTCTCTCCTCTTTTGTGCCCCCCTCTCTTTTGCTCTCTCTCTCCCCTCTCGTTTGCTCTCTCTCTCTCCCCTTTTCTCCCCCTCTCTTTTTTGTCTCTCTCCCGCTCTTTTGCTCTCTCTCCCCTCTCTTTTCCTCTCTCTCTCTGCCCTCTCTTTTGCTCTCTCTCTAACTCCCCCTCTCTTTCCCCCCTCTCTTTTGCGCTCTCTCTCCCCTCTTTTTTGTGCTATCCCCTTTCTTTTGCTCTCTCTCTCTCCCCCTCTCTCTTTTGCACTCTCCTCCTCTCTTTTGCTCTCCCCTCTCGTTTGCTCTCTCTCTCCCCTTTCTCCCCCCTCTCTTTTCCTGTCTCTCTCCCTCTCTTTTGCTCTCTCTCTCCCCTCTTTTGCTCTCTCTCTCCCCTTTCTTTTGCTCTCCCTCTTTTGTTGCATCTCTGCCTCTCTTTTGATCTCTCTATCCCCCCTCTTGCTCTCTCTATCCCCCATTTTGCTCTCTCTCTCTCCCCCTTCTTTTGAGCTCTCTCATGTCTGTCATCTGCATGGCCCATCTGGCCCCGCCCATCTGGCCAGCCAGGTCAGTCTGTTGAAGGCCAGGTGTGTTTGTCCTTGCACTGTCTCTACTGCACATGACAACTTCGGACAAACACACTTGGCCTTTTATATTATAGGATATGTTAAAACAAAATATTGCTTATATACTGTATATTGCTTGAGCGCAACACAGTTAGCATGACTTGACCTGAAACTTTAACATGAATAGAATTAAAGTTTCACAAAACACATGTAAAACACAATAAAATCGATTCCTCTTCCAGGACAAAACGGTTTACTTATCTCATAAGATTGAGGGGAAGTCTGGTGAGTACCCCCTTCACCCATACAGACGGGAACTGGATGTGGAAACCATAGCCGGTGTGAACTGTTTCCTGCTATTGACCGGCGAATTCATTTAATGGGACTTTTTCTACATAATTTGACATAATACGTATGTACCTGTGCGCTTAAACATATGTTTTTCCTTGCTATTGATATATATATATATTAAATAAACATTATTATACATTAATGTACAAATACATATATCCAAACCACACTGAGAATAGTGGTTTGAATAATATGTATTTATTTGATAACCTGGTATTTTTTTTTTTTTTATATATATTTTTATTGAGGTTATGTGAAGGATACAACATAGGTAAGATATTATAAAACACAGACAACAAAAAATAACGTAACTCTTTCAGATAGCACATTACAATAGCAAAGTATCACTGCGGTTGTTTATGGGTCAGAATTCAAAACCTCTTTTTTTTTTTTTATACTATTTCTAAAATTGCTTCCTCATTGACTTAACAGGTCACTTTTGGACCCATGGAGACAGATGTGATCAATGCTGAGGAAATTAGCTTCTGGTGTGGTCACTTTTGGACCTTGGTATAGAAGGGTGGGGGAAGGAGATCAGCAGGCAATAGCTGCTCTGTAAGAAGATATAGCAGGGGGGGGGCTTTAGTGCTTGATAAGGCGTATTGGCTCTGGAAGTTAGCTAATTCTATATCATATATATAATGAAGTACATTCTTAGAGGGATGTCTTATTGAAAAACATGGTAATATAGAGGTTTCAGCAAGGGCACATTACAACTTAATTAACAGATGCAATAAATATCAGAAATATAAGGGGCTGAATAACCAATAACATTTCAGTAACATTCAGATAGTAGCAAACTGTAAAATTCTAAACCCTTTAACTTAAGTACTAGTTATTATCCTATAGGACCCTAGAAGCAGCTAGTGATGGACAACATAGTGTATATGTTTAGTAAGGCTTATATCAGATATGTGGTTATGCAAGAGGATGTCATGCAACCTTAATACAAATCTTTGTATCATGAATTGGCCTCTAGACTACTTGGTCTGTTTAAAATCATTACCATGGCAGAGTAAGCTTAGTAGTAGCGTATTAGGTTACAAATGAGAACTTGTGAAACAGCAGCCAGAATCATCAGGGTTGCATAAGTGCTGAGGAGTATATGTATTGCGGGGAGGTTGCCCCCCCATAAAGTATGCTTTCAACTATTTGAAAAGAGATGATTCGCCACAGATACTTGATAATATGACTTGGTATAAGGAATCTAATGCATGCCACAAAAGATAATTGCCACATAAATTACATGAGGTAGCTTAGTATGTCTCATAATCCGGACAGCACGATACCATTTCAATATATTGAACCTTATAAAACCTAAGCTTAATGTTCTAGGGGCGTCCTACTCTTTTAGATATGGATAATCTTGGGTAGCTCCAAAGAAGTTCTCTAACTGCCAAAGCTATCCAAACTCTAACTCAGACAAATTTACACCAGATGTGAATTGGAGCAAAATTAGATTGGGAAGGCTGCAAATATCTTATATGGGTGAACTTGGGTAGGGCCTCAGAAAACATTGAAAATAGGGAAGATAAAAATAAAGAATTTCTTATATAGCTTGTAACTAGATTCCCCTGGTCAGATCGTTGTCTATACAGCCGTATTTGTATAATTATTATATGACTGCATAGCACACAGCTATACTGATTAGGAAATAAGAGGGCAGTATATACAAAAAAAGAAAGAAAAAAATCTACATATCATGTGAATAAAAAGTTGCTATGGTTAACAGTGCCTATGGGTGAATCTAAAATCAGGCATACCAAAGTGTATAGGAGTGATAATGGAGAACTTATCATTTTCTAAACATTAAACATAACATAGTGTTCAATGTTCTATAACCCTGTGCCAAATGTATAACATATATAAGTTACATATATTAGCCCATATATAGTTATTTGTGTTTTCAGCTGCAATCATTGGCTAGGTATAAGAGTTCTGTCTCATGCTTGGATGCCCAGGGCAAATCTTAATAGCGCACATTAAAACTCAGCGATATATGAAAAATGAGAAGTGATTGAATAGTCCACAGTTCCATTATATTCTAACAGTTAAAACAAAAAGTATTCTTAACATAGGGTGTGATCCACGTGGAGACAATCCAGTGTCTAATAATGGGTATTGAATATTTGATTTGCAGTCAGCCCACTCCTCTCTTCCGCAGAAGAGTAGAATGAGAGATATAGCAAATGGTGAGTCCTAGTTGATAAAGTCAGGCCAGCATACATGAGTAGGTTTCTTGTGTGTAAAGAATGGGGGATTGTGTGTCACTATTGGGCTCATAGGCTGTGGGGATGAGAGTCTTTATTTTAACTGAGAAGCGCTGGAGATTACTTCTGCCCCCACTTACGTTAACAGCCGGTATCGCAATCTTCTCTTCTCTCAAATGCTGCAGATCCCGTGTGTTATAGCTGGCTCTTCCAACACGGGTCTCAGCTATGGGAAGCTTGTCGGGTAAGTCTGCTGTCATATTGGTGATTTCAGGTCCGGGTGGTAATCCGGTAATCCGGGATGGATTTCTATAGCCGGCAATGGTTTCCTGCTGTCTCAGAGACTTCTCTATGTCTAGCGCGGGATCCGTCTTGCGAGATGTGCAGTCTTCAAGAAATTCAGCCGTGGCATATGACGAAACCTCTTTCTTGTAATCCGCCATTACAGTTGAGGCACTAGGTTCCTGAGTTCTCGCAGTTCTCAGTATGTCAGTGAGATCTCCAAAATCACAGGACATTTTACGGTCTAAGTCCATAAGTAATTCTCTCATCTGTGCAACAAGATCCCTCTCCATAGTTAGATAGTAGGAGTAGGATCTGCTTGAAATATACTGCTCTGTTTGATCGTTTCCAGAGTATAGTACCGCTCTCCTGGCTTAGCCCTCAAACCGGGAGAGGGGGGGGGAAGAGATGGAATTGTGAGGTAGGCCGCATCAATACTTCGTAGCGTGCTGATAGGTGCCCTCCGATGGGTAGAGGCACAATGTAAATAGCTCTATCAAGGGTAAATGTAGCTCATAGTAAGGTAGTAAGAGTTATATCAGTAAAAAGCTGTATATATAGTAGATGAATAACTCTATTTTTGAAGATAGTAAGGAGAGCTAGTTAGATATGCGTCTGGTCTGGTCTGCAGCTTAGTCACGCCCCCCGATAACCTGGTATTTTATTCATCAACCTGTTATGATATATCCGTAGATTGGAACATTAGGTAGTCATTGATTGGCACTTGTAATGTTGACTCAATTATCCTCTGTCAGTGAGAGTCATGCAGTTGTAAAAGACACAAAACTTATCTCAATTTGCCAAATGATTACCCACTTGTTCCCGATTTCCTCTTGTTAAGGCAACTCAACGAGAATCACATCACATAGAATAACTGACATGGGATATGGTGTCATCAATTCTCTATGTATGCATTTTTTATTCCAAAATTTTATGTAAGTTGAGATCGATTAGGGGCTGTACAATTCTATTATTATAAATCCACTTGTGGTTTAAATACATTAGGGCCCATTTATCAAGCTCCGAATGGAGCTTGAAGGGCTGTGTTTCTGGTGAGTCTTCAGACTCGACAGAAACACCAGTTATGAAGGAGCGGTCTAAAGACCGCTGCTCCATAACCCTGTCCGCCTGCTCTGATGAGGCGGACAGGAATCGCCGGAAATCAATCCATTCCAGTACGATCGGGTTGATTGACACCTCCCTGCTGGCGGCCGATTGGCCGCGAGTCAGCAGGGGGCTGCATTGCACCAGCAGCTCTTGTGAGCTGATGGTGCAATGTTAAATGCGGAGAGCGTATTGCTCTCCTCATTCAGCGAGGTCTTGCGTACCTGATCCTCAGTGTCAGATCAGGTCTGCAAGACCTTTGATAAATAGGCCCCATTGTCCCTGCAATTCAAGTTGAAAACTGTTCCCTTACTTCACTGCAAAGTGAGCGTTGTTTTTTTTCACATTATTATGTTCATACTTGCACCCCAGTTGCTGTCTAATTGGTTAGTGAGAGTGCAGATCTTCACTGTATATTTATACATATACATATTTTTAAATACAGTGGGGATCTGCACTCTATAATTAAAAAGAACATTTTCTTCTAAGTTAAAAAAGGTATTTGAAGTATTTTTTAAAGCAGTTTCAGATTTAGAGCAGTTGTCCTAGCGCACATTTGGGTTAGCACTTTGTAGAAAGAAGTTTTTGGGAAAAGGGAGTTCTGACCTCCAGATTTTAATATGCGTAAATATTTTGCTTGCCTGCTAACTTTTTGCTTTCAACTTGTAATACGAGTTCCAGAATAGGAGCTTTATTGATTTAACTTGTGTAGATTTAGTGCTCAATGGCTCTAATATTTTTTAGCTCCACTGGGCTCAATGGAGCTAATATTTTTGTGCACCACTTGTAATTTAGCCCCTATTGTATATGCAATGTGGTTTTCAATTGACTATATACAATGTAATATAAAAAATGGCTAGTGTCTCTATAACTCAACAACAACAAAAATATCCTCAACATTAACATTGGACCTTATAGGAAAGCTAGTTCAATTACAGGTTATACTTCCATACAGGTATTTAGACTACCACTGTCCACTAACAACAACCCCACCTTAATTCCATTTCCACCACATATGTCCCACTGCAAACACTGTCCAGTACAAACCCCACACTGAAAACTCCCATAATACACAAAACCGAATTCATTAAAAAATTAACCAAAGCCTTTAATTGATAATGTCCCATATAATTAACACTGCAAAGGTACATTTAAAAAAAATACATTGCCTAAAATAAAAAATACTTTAAAAATAAATAAATAACTCACATAGCTTACCATTCTTGAAGTCTTTTCACCTTCATTGACACTGAAGGCTAATTTTTTTAAGTGGTTCTGCTCTATGTTTATGATTTTTAATGGGAAGACTAACCATCAAAGTTGAGCCTGCCCATTATTTGGATTGGTAAATGTTATGGTTATGGTTAATTGTGATAAAGGATCTTAGTCTGCTTAGTTTAATTGTAGAGGGTGATCTGGTTTAGTGTGATTTGGATATATAGCTACGGGAGATATTGATACACAGCTGTTAATGCTTAGGTGTGACAGGCCAGCAGTGTTGGTTTTTATTCACAGTCCGAGTTAGGTCATCAATGTTAGGGCATTGTGTTGTTGGGAAGGTTGCAGTTCAGAATTCATTGTAATAGGAGGTCTGGGTCTGCATGTTTAGAGTTAAATTGCAATGGTGCCATCTTTGTTCTGTTAGTGTGGTGGGAGGATTGAGCTAGGATATTTTGAGTAGTGAGATTGTGCCAATAAAGTGAAGTGGGTTATCTGGTCATTTTTTATTTGTCTAGAGTTCAGGACAGTGGATCTTAGGGATATAATGAAGTGTGAAGCAATGTAGGGCAGCAAATGTATTGTAGGACAGCAAAAGTAATTTTTACATAGGATGCCACACACTATAGTGACAATCACAGTTTTCAGTTCCAATTTAAAGGAATAGCATTCTGTATTACAGGATAGCAGCCATACTGATTGTGACTCTCAAGTATGATGGGTAACAATCTGCTAATAGTAACCACAATTCTGTAACTGCATTTAACAAGTTGATAGGGATTTATATATTCAATGCCAAAAAAATGTGTTAGTTTAAGTACACATCAAACTTTTAAAAGCGTGGACAATTTGAAATAAAACCCTCCTCACCCCCTTGGAGCTCTGCAATGACATCATCAATGGGATGACTGAAGACATCACACATGACATCTTTGATTATATCACTAATAAAATACATTATATATACCTATATCTGCATAAAAAGGTCTGCATAGAATCATGTAAGATTGTTTTTTGTTTATTTTGTACAGATTGCATTTTAGTTTTGTTTTATATATATATAGTGTATCAGCATTCCTTTCAGTGAACGTCCAATGAACCGTTGTGTGCCTCAGACAATCATTTATTCACTCAGTAATTTTCATTGATACCAACTTCCTCTCATATTTTTCATCACAAAAATAATTCTCCTCACCTAATAACCATTCTATAGTTCTCAGACCCTCTGTGTTACAACAAATATTGTTCTCTTATAAATTTTTATATCTTGTAAATCTCTGTATTTACAACTACTGTTCTCTCATATTTTTTTATATCTTTTTTCCTCACAAAAGGAATCTTTCTTACCCACAGACCATCATCTTTATCAGTATTTTCTAACTCTTTTTTCTGCTGTTTAATACCTTTTTCCTCAAAGAAATCAATCCTCCTCACCCACTGACCATTCTATAGCTCATCCCTTCAAACCATCTGTTATAAACTTCCTTTTCCTTTAAGAAGGGGAGGTTTCCTTTCCTCTGTTTCCTCTACAAAAACCCTCTCCTCTTTACCTTTGGTGCTTTGACAAGCTTTAACAATTTGACAAGCTTATACTACAATGGCTTTCATAGCAGCTTATAGTATATATATATATAAAATATATATATATAAAAAAAATAGTAAGCTATATTTTTAAGGAATTCCAGATCTTTCTAACATCCGTTCAGCTTCCTCCTCGCAATAGGACGTGTACTTTCAGCATAGTTTTCTTGCAGAACCAGTAATTTCTTTCTTTTTTTTTTCAAATCAGCTTTATTTCTGTAGAATTTAGTTACAAGAAGTGGAGACACAGCTCCTGTAGTATATACATAGGCTGATTTATTTTTAAAAGGAAAAATAAAAATAAAAACTATGACATTTTATTCACACCACATCTCGAAATAATATACTGTCCATAAATTTGTCTTCTGTTGCGGATGTGGTTATCCATGTTACTTAATAAAAGCAAACAATCAAACAACAAACAATACTAACAGTAACAAAACATACCTTTAACAGACTCAGATCCTTATTGCCTTTTCATTAAGAGTTGCCTGGAGCGCCAGATTACTATTCTTCCATGCAAATCAGCTACTTGTTAGAGTATCCCTCTTTTTCTTCTTTCTCACCCTGTCAATATAATAATCCCATAGAGAGGACATTTCTGCGTAAGTGTGCATGGTGTTTTGTTTTAAGTAATGACTTTCCTCCAATTCTAGTAATTCCAAAGTCTTTTGTATCCACATATGTTTGTGGGGAATTCCCTGACTTCTCCAGTTTTTTGCTATTAGAAATTTAACACTGTTTGTCATTATGGCGAATAATTTCAGATTTGGTTTGTATTTTATAGGGGGTGGTTTGTTCAAGAGCCAAATTAATGGATCTAGTGAGAATTGAGTCTAAAATTTGTTCAATTTCTGCGATAATTTGTCTCCAAAATGTTTGGATTGCCAAGCACCACCACCACATATGTGCCATATCACTTCCCACATGCCTACATCTCCAACATTTGTTATTTGATTTGTGGAACAGTTTATAGAGTCTACGGGGTGTGTAATACCATCTATGTAATATTTTAAGATTCAGTTTTACAATGCTAGAGGATATTGATGCGTTCATTGTGTGTTGAAATATCTGTGAACAAGTCTGAGGAAGTATTATCTTACCCAAATCCCTCTCCCAAGCCTCCATATAACCCAATATCTGTCCAGATTGTGTGTAAGTCAATATTTTATATATTTTTGAAATAGTGTGTCTCGGAGCTGGATCCTGCATAAATAAAAGTTCAAAATTAGTAAGTGGTCTGATCATATTCCTGGATCTTGGATGTTGAGTGAGGAAGTGGTGGATTCTATAATATGTGTAGCAATTTGTAAAGCTAGTAAATCCCTGAGACACCAGGGTCTCCTGACCTATAACTTTCTCGTTATCTATGAGGGAATGTATAGGTAGATCCTGTAACTTTTCGTATATTGTGTTCTGTATTCTAGGAAGGTCAATATTAAAGTCTCCAATGATCAATAACGAAGTAAGAGGTGATGGTGTGGAAGAAATGTGAGGGTATCGTATAAGTGTCTCATGCTATACATGAAAGGTTTCAGTTAAAATCGGGTTTGTGGTAATCATGTTGATCCCAACCTAAATCTAAAACTCTTTGTAGGAAGATGGTAGTTCTATATTCTTGCAAATTAGGCATACCCAATCCGCCCTGTCCTTTATGTTTCATCATAACCTCTTTATTAATCCTCGGATGTTTCCTGTTCCAGGTGAATTTACTGAAGGCATTCTGCAAGAATGTTATAAAGATTTTAGGGACAGGGATAGGGAGTGTTTGTAAGAGATAAAGAATACGGGGGAATATATTCATCTTTATTAGATTAATTCCTCCTAGACATGAGATTCGTTTGTTCCTCCATCTGGAGAGGTCATTTACTATTCTAATTTTTAATGGTACAAAGTTAAATTCAAATAATGAGCTAATTTCTTCTATAAGATACGACGAGTCCACAGATTCATCCTTTACTTGTTGGATATTATCCTCCTACTAACAGGAAGTGGCAAAGAGCACCACAGCAGAGCTGTCTATATAGCTCCTCCCTTAACTCCACCCCCCAGTCATTCTCTTTGCCTACTCTAAGTACTAGGAAGGGTAAAGTGAAAGAGGTGATAAAATGTTAGTTTTTATTTTCTTCAAGCAAGAGTTTTTATTTTAAATGGTACGGGTGTGTACTATTTTCTCTCAGGCAGCAGATGGATGAAGACTTCTGCCTGGAGGCTGATGATCTTAGCATTTGTCACTAAGATCCAGAGCAGTTCCCACAGAATGGCTGAGTGAGGAGTACTTAAGAAACTTCAGTGTGAGGAACGTTTTTCATGCTATAAGCAGTGAGGTATGTTCAGTCATTTTTTTCTGGAGAGACTGTGGTATTTCAGAATTGGCTGACAGTATCCCCATGAGGGTAAGGGTAAGCAGTAATCATAAAAAAGAGGGGTATTATTAAGCTTGCATATAGGAGCTAAGAAAAAATGGTTGACACTGAGTTTGAATGTTTGTGGGCAAACGTTTATTTAACTGGGAGTGCTGATAACGATTTTTGCAGGAACGTTTTTGATGCTTTAATGAGAGGGTGCACTTGGCTTCTTTTTGGGTTTAAGAACCCACATAGCTAGTTTGAGACCGCTCTGGTGCGGTTCATTTGGGCTGAGAGACATCAAGTGAGATGGGCGGGGCCTATTTTCGCGCCTCAGTTGCGCAGTTGTATTTGACAGGCAAGCAGCAAGCTCCAACTCCGATGGGCCCTTGTGAGAGTATTGCGCCAAATCAAAGCTTTAACCCTGTTTTCCAGATCCCTGAGGGCTGGTAGGCGCCACAGCAGGGCTGTGGCGAGGTGCAGGGGGTGTTTTTTTCCGGATTTAAACGTTTATTAATTATCCGGTTTTTACAGTAAGGGTTAAGTGTTCCTTTTCTTGTGGGGCAAACTTAGCTGCATAATTTGAATACTTATATCAAAAAATTCAAACAATTTGATTATTTTAAAGCAGTTTTGCAAAACGTGTATGCTTTTTTTCTCTTAAAGGCGCAGTACCGTTTTTTAAGATTGTTATTTTTTCACTAAATAAAGTGTTTTCAAGCCTGTTTGTGGTCATTACTAGCCTGTTTAACATGTCTGACATTGAGAAAAGCCAATGTTCAATGTGTTTGGAAGCCATTGTGGAACCCCCACTTAAAATGTGTCCCTCATGCACTGAAAGGGCAATCAATTGCAAAGAACATATTTTAGCTGATAAAAGTATGTCGCAGGATGATTCTCAGTTAGAAGAGAATCAGGTTATGCCATCTAATTCTCCCCAAGTGTCACAACCATTAACGCCCACACAAGCGACGCCAAGTACTTCTAGTGCGTCTAATTCTTTCACCCTGCAAGATATGGCCGCAGTTATGAATACTACCCTCACAGAGGTTTTATCTAAGCTGCCTGGGTTGCAGGGGAAGCGCAGTAGGTCCGTTGTGAGAGTAAATGCTGAGCCCTCTGACGCTTTATTAGCCATCTCCGATGTACTCTCACAATGTTCTGAGTTGGGGGTGAGGGAATTGCTGTCTGAGGGAGAGCTTTCTGATTCAGGAAAGATGTTCCCTCAGACAGACTCAGATATGACAGCTTTTAAATTTAAGCTAGAACACCTCTGCTTGTTGCTCAGGGAGGTTTTAGCGACTCTTGATGATTGTGACCCTATTGTAATTCCACCAGAGAAATGGTGTAAAATGGATAGATATCTAGAGGTTCCTGCTTACACTAATGTTTTTCCGGTCCCTAAGAGGATTTCGGACATTATTACTAAGGAGTGGGATAGACTAGGTATTCTGTTTTCTCCCCCTCCTACTTTTAAGAAAATGTTTCCCATATCAGAAACCATTCGGGATTCGTGGCAGACGGTCCCTAAGGTGGAGGGAGCTATTTCTACCCTAGCTAAGCATACAACTATACCTATTGAGGACAGTTGTGCTTTCAAAGATCCTATGGCTAAAAAATTAGAGGGTCTTCTAAAGAAAATATTTATTCATCAGGGTTTTCTTCTGCAACCTATAGCGTGCATTGTTCCTATAACTACTGCAGTTGCGTTTTGGTTCGAGGCTCTAGAGGAGGCTCTTAGGGTTGAGACCCCATTTTATGATATTCTGGATAGAATTAGGGCTCTCAAGCTAGCTAATTCTTTCATTACAGATGCCGCTTTTCAACTGGCTAAATTAGCGGCAAAGAATTCAGGTTTTGCCATTTTAGAGCATAGAGCGCATGGTCTGCTGAGGTGTCATCAAAATCTAAGCTTTTAGCCATTCCTTTCAAGGGTAAGACCCTATTCGGGCCTGAATCGAAAGAGATCATTTCAGACATCACAGGAGGAAAAGGCCATGCCCTTCCTCAGGATAAGACAAATAAGATGAGGACCAAACAAAATAATTTTCGTTCCTTTCGAAACTTCAAAGGTGGTCCCTCTACCTCCTCCCCTGCTGCAAAGCAGGAGGGGTATTTTGCTCAATCCAAGTCAGTCTGGAGACCTAACCAGACTTGGAACAAAGGTAAACAGGCCAAGAAGCCCACTGCTGCCACCAAAACAGCATGAAGGGGCAGCCCCCAATCCGGGACCGGATCTAGTAGGGGGCATACTTTCTCTCTTTGCTCAGGCTTGGGCAAAAAGATGTTCAGGACTCCTGGGCTTTAGAAATTGTGACCCAGCAGTATCTTCTAGACTTCAAAGATTCTCCTCCAAGGGGGAGATTCCATCTTTCTCAATTGTCTGTAAACCAGACAAAAAGAGAGGCGTTCTTACGCTGTGTAGAAGACCTATATACCATGGGAGTAATCTGCCCAGTTCCAAAAGCAGAACAGGGGCAGGGGTTTTACTCCAATCTGTTTGTGGTTCCCAAAAAAGAGGGTCAATATATGAACACCGTGGATTTAAAGGATGAGTATCTTCACATTCCTATCCACAAAGATCATCACCAGTTCCTCAGGTTCGCCTTCCTGGACAAGCATTACCAGTTTGTGGCTCTTCCCTTCGGGTTGGCCACAGCTCCCAGAATTTTCACAAAAGTGCTAGGGTCCCTTCTGGCAGTTCTAAGGCCTTGGGGCATAGCAGTGGCGCCTTATCTGGACGATATCTTAATTCAGGCGTCAACTTACCAACTAGCCAAATCTCACACGGACATCGTGTTGGCTTTTCTAAGATCTCATGGGTGGAAGGTGAACGTAAAAAAGAGTTCACTTATCCCCCTCATAAGAGTTCCATTCCTGGGAACATGCAAATTTTTCTGACGGAGGTCAGGAAATCAATGATTTTAAGCACCTGCCGAGCTCTTCATTCCATTCCTCGGCCATCAGTGGCTCAGTGTATGGAGGTAATCGGACTAATGGTAGCGGCAATGGACATAGTTCTGTTTGCTCGCTTGCATCTCAGACCACTGCAACTATGCATGCTCAAACAGTGGAATAAGGGTTATGCAAATTTGTCTCCTCAGATAAATCTGGACCAAGAGACCAGAGACTCTCTTCTTTGGTGGTTGTCACAGGATCATCTGTCCCAGGGAATGTGTTTCCGCAGGCCAGCATGGGTCATAGTGATGACGGATGCCAGCCTATTGGGCTGGGGTGCAGTCTGGAATTCCCTGAAAGCACAGGGTGTGTGGACTCAGGAGGAGGCTCTCCTCCCGATAAATATTCTAGAACTGAGAGCGATATTCAATGCGCTTCAGGCGTGGCCTCAGCTGGCTTCGGCCAGATTCATAAGATTCCAGTCGGACAATATCACGACTGTAGCAAATATCAATCATCAGGGGGGAACAAAGAGTTCTCTAGCGATGATAGAGGTTTCCAAAATAATTCGATGGGCAGAGACTCACTCTTGCCATCTATCAGCAATCTATATCCCAGGAGTGGAGAACTGGGAAGCGGATTTTCTAAGTCATCAGACTTTTCATCCGGGGAGTGGGAACTCCATCCGGAGGTGTTTGCACAATTGATTCATCAATGGGGCACACCAGAATTGGATCTGATGGCATCTCGTCAGAATGCTAAACTTCCTTGTTATGGGTCCAGATCAAGGGATCCTCAAGCAGTACTGATAGATGCTCAAGCAGTACCTTGGTCGTTCAACCTGGCTTATGTGTTTCCACCATTTCCTCTCCTTCCTCGTCTGATTGCCAGAATCAAACAGGAGAGAGCTTCAGTGATTTTGATAGCACCTGCGTGGCCACGCAGGACTTGGCATGCAGACCTGGTGGACATGTCATCTGTACCACCATGGACACTGCTGCTCAGACAGGACCTTCTCATTCAAGGTCTGTTCCAGCATCCAAATCTAGTTTATCTGCGGCTGACTGCCTGGAGATTGAACGTTTGATTTTATCCAAGCGGGGATTCTCTGAGTAGGTCATAGATACCTTGATTCAGGCTCGAAAGCCTGTCACTAGGAAAATTTATCATAAGATATGGCGTAAATATCTTCATTGGTGTGAATCCAAATAAGTAAGATCAGTAAGATCAGGATTCCTAGGATTTTGTCCTTTCTCCAAGAAGGATTGGAGAAGGGGTTATCAGCTAGTTCCCTAAAGGGACAGATATCTGCTTTATCAATTTTACTGCACAAGCGTCAGGCAGATGTTCCAGACATTCAGTTGTTTTGTCAGGCTTTAGTTAGAATCAAGCCTGTGTTTAAACCTGTTGCTCTGCCATGGAGTTTGAATTTAGTCCTTAAAGTTCTTCAAGGGGTTCCGTTTGAACCTATGCATTCCATAGATATTAAGCTTCTATCTTGGAAAGTTCTGTTTTTAGTTGCTATCTCTTCAGCCAGAAGAGTTTCTGAACTATCTGCATTGCAATGCGACTCACCTTATCTTGTTTTTCATTCTGATAAGGTGGTTTTGCGTTCCAAACCTGGATTCCTTCCTAAGGTTGTTACTAATAAGAATATTAATCAGGAAATTGTTGTTCCTTCCCTGTGTCCTGATCCTTCCTCTAAGAAGGAGCGTCTGTTGCACAACTTGGACGTGGTTCATGCTTTGAAGTTTTACTTGCAAGCGACCAAAGATTTCCGTCAAACATCTTCTCTGAGTGTTGTCTATTCTGGAAAATGTAGAGGTCAAAAAGCTATGGCTACCTCTCTTTCTTTTTGGCTGAAAAGCATCATCCGTTTGGCATACAAGACTGCTGGACAGCAGCCTCCTGAAAGAATTACAGCTCACTCTACTAGAGCGGTGGCTTCCACATGGGCTTTTAAAAATGATGCTTCTGTTGAACAGATTTGTAAGGCTACGACTTGGTCTTCACTTCATACCTTTTCCAAATTTTCCAAATTTGATACTTTTGCTTCTTCAGAGGCTATTTTTGAGAGAAAAGTTCTTCAAGCAGTGGTGCCTTCTGTTTAGCCATCTGTCTTGTCCCTCCCATTCATCCATGTCCTGTAGCTTTGGTATTGTATCCCACAAGTAAAGGATGAATCCGTGGACTCGTCGTATTTTATAGAAGAAAAGTAAATTTATGCTGACCTGATAAATTGATTTCTTCTATGATACGACGAGTCCACAGCCCGCCCTGTCAATTTAAGACAGATTATATTTTTTTTATTTAAAACTTCAGTCACCTCTGCACCTTTTAGTTTCTCCTTTTTCTTCCTGTACCTTCGGTCGAATGACTGGGGGGTGGAGTTAAGGGAGGAGCTATATAGACAGCTCTGCTGTGGTGCTCTTTGCCACTTCCTGTTAGCAGGAGGATAATATCCCACAAGTAAAGGATGAATCTGTGGACTCGTCGTATCATAGAAGAAATCAATTTATCAGGTAAGCATAAATTTACTTTTTAGGAGTCAAATTAGTGCCTAGGTATTTAATGGAGTGGGAGCACCATTTAAAGGGGTTTATTTTTTTTACTTTAGTTAAAGGGTTGTCTGATAACGTAATGTTTAAGATCTCGGATTTGGGTAAGTTTATTAAAAAATTGGATAGGGTCCGGAGGAGGAGCTCAGGTGTGTGGTCGGGTGAAACACCTGTGCAGTATTACCTCCATCACAAGCCTGTGGCGGTGTCTTCACGCCCAAACCCTCTGACCCAGGGCGGCTTGCCTAGCTAATCCAATGCTTCCAGAACCCACACAGTGCCACACCAATGCACTGGGCTGCATACTGCAGCAGTTATATGACTGTATCCCCTACTTCAAATATCGCCATATCAAGCGGCAGCTTCTAAAGGAGACTTCTATCTTTCCCTCACGCTGAACTTTCCTTACATAAGCAGAGGACGCGGTCTAGAAGGTATATCACATCGAAGTCTCACCCACAGTCTGCCCTGTCTGATGCGCTGAGATCTAAAGTTTTACCGACCGTCTTGCAATCTTACCTGGCACGGTTCAAAGAGAGAGGCCCCCTGCTCCTGCCTTCACGCTCAGGTACAGACCCAAAGTTTTCTGCTCGGCTGGAACTCGGCTAGCTCTGTATCGATTCCTGCGGTCTTTCATCAAAGGGGAGAGAGAGGTAGAGAGGCTGTGAGCTTTGCACTTCTTTTTCGGTTGTGTAGTCCCCTCCCACCGGTGCTGCGTGAGGGGATCCGACCGCTACTCGCCTCTAGGAATCCTCTCCAGGCATCAAGCGTGCTCATCTCCGCTATAGCACTGCTTTCTGTGCCAGCCTGGATCTCCGGTAGCCGGGCAACTTTTCACACTCTCAGCAAACCAGGTCAAGCGCCCCCTCTCCCACCGGTGCTGCGCAAGAGGGGTCGCAATAGAGAAAGGGTCTCTCTCTCTCACGGACATCCTCCAGATCACCAGCCGGTAATGTTGGCGACACATGGGTAACTGAAAATACTATTCTTATCCTCCTTACCCCTTTAATATAGACATATCATTTAAGGAAGGACAAAGGACAGGGATCAATAGCTCAGCACTTAATACGGCCCTTAGAGGCAAGACAGTTCATATTCATTTGGGAAATTATCATCCCTCTGCTTAAAGTGTTAAGATACTGGACATTTTTTAACATTTTTATACTGTCTTGTCCCATATTACTTAAACCTGGTGAAAGTATTTGCTTGTGTTTACAGGGATTTTACTTTTAAAACATAATATCTGTGAATTAGCCTCTTTGTTGCAAGAATTTTTTCATATCACGAAGGTTATAATTATCCTTATCCCTAAGTTAGCTGCGCTAGCTAGATCACAGAGAAAAAGGGTAACAAATTGCCACTTTTGTGTTGATAACTAAGACATGATTACTAAATCAGCCTGAAGTTGTAACATAATGTTTCTTTTCACTTGATGTATTTGCACCTGAATTTGCAAATTTTTGTTCTAAACTGTCTTTATTCTTTTACAAATGTAATTGGTTACAGCCGTGGTGTTAATCAAAAGAGAGGGTGGGAGTGAGAAAAAGGAAAATAATTGAGAAGGAAAAAATCTACTGTTAATATTGGTAAAATTATTAAGAACTGCTAACCATTATATTTCTCCCTCCAAAATGTAATACTGTGAGATTCACTATCAAGACAGGGTTATATACTGCTGCCTTCTCATATGACATTTGTGACTTTAAAATTGTAATTCTATTATTACATTGTTTTTGTCCAAATTTCCTTCCTTGGTCAGAGTTAATGATGATTTTTTCCACCTGCTTAAATTGAAGAGAACAGACTACTTCCCAGAACCTTTATTATCTAAGTTGGCCTTTACCATACACAACTGAGTGTTTTTTTTTCTTTGCTTAGTTTCAATTGTAAATTGATATAGCTACTGGGCAAAGTAAAAAGGTAGGATGAAGGGAATAACAAAAGAAAAGTGATTTACTACTAATATTAGCAATTCACCAAGGGCGGTTAAATCCTTCTTTCCTGATAAGATACAATCTTTCCTTTATTTTGACTGAGGAAAGATAATAAGGATATATAACTTAGAAAAATAGCTAAGCTTAGCGTGATAACTTAAAATCACAGGGTCTCATCACCATAACTTTACGCCTTGGCCATTAGCTGCAGTTAATAATCTGCAGAAAAAGGAGAAAAACAGAAAAGATAAGAGAGCAGAAGAGTATCATATCATTACTAGTATGCTCACAACAAAACTGTGAAAAGCAATTTATCTTGATGTTGTATTATATTGTTCTCTTTTATATCTGCTTTATATGTGTTGGAAGCTATAAACTCACAGTTAAAGTGACCCTGATTAACTATAGATGCAAGCAGATACAGCTAAAGTACTAGCTAAAATAGTCTCCTAGTAACTTCAACAGCAAATCAGCAGGAGATACTAACTTATACTGTAACTGTTTAACAAATTAGTAACTCTATTCCCTATAAGAAAAAGAGGGAGAGACCTCTTATAGACTCTTTCTATCCCTATCTCAGCAAAAAGGGTAACGGTCTTTCTGGTATACACCATAGAGGGCTGAGTACTTCTTAGAATTCTACCACCTGTATTGTTACTAATTCTATATACCTGAACTTTTAGTAAAATCACAAACACTCCAGTCCCACCCTACACTCCTTCTTCTCTCCCCTTGTCTCCCTAACAAGCCTGTCAACTTCAACACTTTAACTTGAACACGCACACTTAGAAACTCAATAAATGTAAAATACCTTAACAGACACCAATAGGGTAGTCCAAACACAGAGTAGCTCACAACTTCACTGCCCCTTGCCACAAAACACCACTCCTCTCACCAAGCTTTTTGTCCCTGAATGCCCTATTTTTTATCACACTCACGCCTCCCACACTATCACATCCTCACTCCCTTATTTTCCCGGACTAAACCCTCCCGGGATCTTCTCATTCACCCCTATTCCCCTTGCTCTCACACCCTTTTTTTTTTTTTTTTCCACTTCACTGATAAGCGTTTTACTTAACGCTCTTCTTTTCAGGATCACACATAGACATACGGCACATGGATAAATTTCTTTCCACTTCATCTAAGACACTCTCTCCAAATATGGCAGCTAGGCAAAGGGACAGGAAATCTAAGAACACTCAAGAACCTGTCGCCGAGATACCACCAACCTCACCTCATAGGGTAGTCATCCCTGAATCCACTACTCTACAGAGTCTGGTTACTAGTATATTAGATGCTCTTGCACCTAAATTCGAGGCTCTTAGGACAGAGATTAAACAAGACATTTCGTTACTAACTCAAGAGATTAGACAATTTTCCAACAGAATCCAGGAAGTAGAACAGCGAGTGTCAGATCTGGAAGATCTAACAACAGTATATAGCTCGAAAATTGAGGACTCGAGTAGCAATATTCAAAAAATCTATGACAGACTGGAGGATCTAGAAAATCGCTCCAGAAGAAACAACATACGCATAATAGGCCTCCCAGAGGATAAGCAATATAACAACCTATGTTTTTTCATATCAGATATACTTACTAAAGCTTTAAAAATTCCTCCAGCTTATCACCCAATTATAGTGGAAAGAGTGCATAGAATAGGCACCCCCCGTTTACACAACAAAAATAGTAATCGTCCGAGACCTGTTATAGCAAGGTTACTTAACTTTCAGGACAAGAACATGCTATTGCAATACTTTCGCAGAAACCAGCCAATCCTCATAGACAATGCTACGATTCTAAATTTTCAAGACTTCTCAGACTACACAGCCTCTAAAAGAAGAGAGCTGGCCCCAATTTGCACTAAGTTCATACAAAATGGACACCGTGCTACTTTAATTTACCCTTCCAAACTTAGAGTTGTAGTGAACGACACAGTACATTTATTTGAGGATGTCCAAATGGCTGAGATTTTTTTTAAGACAGTGAACCCATAATTATACTAGAAGATGATATCTGTATCTAAAGAGAGGATAAGTCCTATAACCAGGGAATCCCCTTGGGTTGGGGACGGCTTGTTTGATGTGTGCAACTGGGCGTTTCTTTTTTTTTTTCTTTTTTCTCTTCTTTCTACTCTCTCTCTCCCCCCCATATGTAAATGACACAAGGGACAAATAAACTAAAAATAGTATCATGGAATGTCAGAGGCATCTCGACCCCTATTAAATGAAAGGCGATACTCGCCCACCTGCAGAAGGCCCAGGCCGACATCGGTTTCTTACAAGAAACCCATCTAAATTTAGAGGAATCTTTAAAATTAAAGGCATAATGGGTTAAAGAAGTCTTTGTAGCACCAAGTGTCAGGAAAAAGAGAGGTGTGGCCATATTAATTGGGAAAAGGTCTGAAGTGGTGATTCTGCACTCTGAGGCTGACTCTGGGGGGAGATACATTCTGGTAAAACTTAAGGTCGCTCAAGCAATCTATACACTCTGTAACATATACGGACCAAACATTTCTGACCCAGAGTTCTGGAACTCAATTCAATCAAAACTCTTTTCAGTTAGTGAAGGACATTTAATTTTAGGAGGTGACTTTAACATGGCACCACAATGCCCATTAGACAGACTCAGAAATAATGTTAAACAGTTAAAGCAGAAAATAGATAATTTAGATTCTAAAATATTTAATAAAATTAAACATAACTTAGCACTATGTGATATCTGGAGAGTCCAGAACCTGGACACCCAGGACTACACCTGCCTCTCAAAAGCTCATAAAACTCTCTCCAGGATTGACCTATTTTTAATTGACGAACGCCTACCCATAACAAAAGTAAAAGCAGGAATAATGCCAATCCTCCTATCCGATCACAGACCTATCTCCCTTGAACTTTATCTTGATCACCCTAAGCCCAAAATATCACGATTCTTTTTTCCCTATCACCTAACCACAGACTTAAAATTTAAAAAATGGATTAGAAATAAGTTCACTGAATATGTTAATTTTAACAATGATTACGTACAGCATCCAGATATATTCTGGGAGACCGCAAAAGCAGTGCTCAGAGGAGAAATTATCGCTTATGCCGCCACTTTATCTAAAAAGGCTAAGTTGAGAGAAAGGGAAATGAGCTATCTTCTGGTTAATTCATATAATCACTTCTTACTCGATAAAACTCCCTTAAATTGGGCGAAATATATTCGTGCTAAAAATATTAGAGACACTTTCTTAATAACCCAAGAAACCCATAGAGAACTCAGGTTCCAAGCCAAACTATACAGATTTGGCAACAAATCCGGAAAAATGCTAGCCAAATTAGTTAAAAATGAAGGAAAAAAACAACGATAGAAAGACTTTTACATAATGGGAAACAGATAATGAAACCGGAAGAAATATCTGGTCTATTCATAGAATACTTCCGAGATATTTACACGTGCAGAGGGTATGATGCTGTGAAAGCTTCAGAGTTCTGGAGCAAAATCACTTATCCGATAGTCTCGGCTGAAGAGATAGCCAGCCTTAACTCTCCTATCTTAAAAGAAGAGATAGAGAAAGTAATCTTCAACCTTTCTCTCAATAAAGCAGCAGGTCCGGATGCACTTCCGAACGAAGTCTACAACATTTTATCAGCTGAAATAACACCTTATCTGAGCAATCTCTTCAACGAGATCTACGTCAATGGCAACTCGGTCCTACCCTCCTTTTCTTCGTCATTTACAACTTTGATTTTAAAAGGAGGGAAGGATCCATCGCAAAAAGAGTCATAAAGGCCAATTGCTCTGTTAAATTCTGACAATAAAATTATGTCCACTATTTTAGCAAATAGGTTATAGACCATCTTAACGAAAATAATTCACACGGATCAAGCTGGTTTTCTTAATAAATGAAATTCCGCTGCAAAAATTAGAGAACTTCTTGTCACCCTGGATTACATTCAGAACCTTCCCTCTTTCGAAGCGGAGAGAGAGGGCACCCCGGACCTAGCTATTTTGTCAATTGACGCAGAAAAGGCATTTGACTCAGTAATATTTAACCACATAATAACATCTTTAACAAATTTTGGGATCAAAGGAAACTTCTCTAAATTCCTAGAAAATTTGCATAATCAATCTCATACGAGATTAATAATAAATGATACCATCTTACCCCCGATCGTAATGGACAGAGGGACGCGCCAGGGCTGCCCTCTCTCTCCGCTTCTTTTTGACATAGCTATTGAGCCCCTGGCAATCATGTTAAGGGAATCTCTTGATGGCATAAAAATTCGGAACTATGAGATAAAAATTGGACTGTATGCGGATGATCTTTTAATCTACCTGTCTAATACAAAGCTTAATATACCAAAACTTCTCCAAATAACCGACCACTTCAGCTCTTTCTCAGGATACAAAGTGAATAAATCAAAATCCGAGATTCTCTGGCTGAGGAGAAATAATAGCTCTATCTCAAATACCCCATTTAAAGTGGTCTCTGAATTCTTTAAGTATCTCGGGATCCATATACCAATTAATTTAAGAGACCTATATAACTTAATATATCTCCTATACTAACCAGCATTAAGGAGAAATTAAAAGACTGGCAGCACTTACCATTATCTATCTCCGGCCGATCAGAATTGTTTAAAATGATTCTTCTCCGTAAGCTTCTCTACATTCTGCAGAATGTTCCGCTAATCTTGTTAGAGAAAGCTATTCGCTCTATTAATACTTCACTTAGACAATTCATATGGCAAGGGAAAAGATCTAAGATATCTCTTATCAAACTCACCGCACCAAGGGAGTATGGAGGCTTAGCAGTGCCAAATATTAGACTTTACAATTTTAGCTTTCTAGCACGTATAATAACGGATTGGATTTTCACTAAGAACTATATTCTTAACAACGAGCTGGAACTTAATATCTGTGAACCATACCTTCCATTGGCCATGTTTCATTGCTTACCAAAGAAGCTCCCAGCAAAGATTAAAAGACTTAAAACTATATATAATCCCATCAAGGCATGGTGGAAAGTAACCAAAGTCCTGGCAATAACCAGCACGGTCTCAAATGATCTTCCCCTGATAGGAAACCCACAATTTCAAGCAGGTATAAACTTAGCGGTTTTTAATCGATGGCATAACATTGGCCTCGATAGGATTTCTTCTCTGATAGACAGTGACAGAAAATGTATCAAGACCTTTGAAGAATTGAAGAATTAATTCAATCTTTTCAATAACGATTTTTTTGCATACCTGTAAATAAGACATTTTACTGCTGAACTAATTAGAGAGGCAGGCTGGTGCTGGGCGCTAGGTAAGCTGGAAAACTGGCTAATTCTAACTAAAAACGGCTATATGTCTATTGCCCCGTGTTATCACACACTTAGTGTTAGTAAAGCCGCCCCTACTCTGGGCAAGATGGCAGCGGTATGGACCTCACTAATACCTCAGAGTAATATCGAATTAAAAACTCTTCAGCTATCAATTAATAAAGTGGTGTTAACCACCATATCGGCTACCTGGCGAGAGGCGCATCTTAGGCTCCTTCACAGGGCCTATTTCACCCCGGAGAAAGGCCTCAGAGTGCATAATCAACAATTTAATAAATGCCCCAAATGTTCTTATACTGATACATATGTTCTGGCATTGTCCCAAGATTAGAAGGTTTTGGAATAAGCTAGAATATTGGCTTAAAACTGCCTTGAAAATTGAGACAATTACTCTATCACTATATCAAATCATATTATGCTTAAATATAGATAGTAGCGATCAGAGTAACGAAAAACTAGTAAATCTCTCTATCTTAGCCTCTAGATACCAGATTTGCAAAAAATGGAAAATAAGAACACTGCCGACTATCATCGAAGTCAAGAATTATCACTAGAACAAAAAGATACAAACATTGACAAGGAATCGGATATAAGGAATTTCTTTAATAAATGGGCAGCTTTCATAAAAACATTTCATGAAAGGGAAATTGATTATTTGATTTTCCCATTTAAAAATTCAGAAATAGTTCTTCTTGGCATTTGGTAATCGGAGAGAAGGGGCAGAGAGTAATGAATACTTCTTGATCTTTTTTTTCCTTGTTTTTTTTTTTTTGTTGTTCTTGTGTTTTTGTGTTTTTGTGTTTATGTAGTATGGCTGTGTGGTGCGTGGTGTATTGTTGTGGCCTGTCTCATTCAGTGTTTGCTATTGTCTTATCGCTAGTCTAGACTTTGATCACTGATTTGATCAACACTTAGATCCGGATAAGGAGTAAAGTGTGACAACAGAATGATCAGGGAAAATTTAAGAGTACATATAAAAGTTATCCCATTGAGAGATCTCAAAGTCCTTAGATATCGTATATAGATTCCAGTTTGTCCCTGTTATATAGGTTGGTAGAGATTATTAATCTATGCAATTATACAATGTAAAAAAAATTTTCCCCTATATATGACATCATGAAGGTCATGACGATTGAGAAAAAAAATTGTCTAAAAAAAAAACCCCAGCAGAGTATACAATTTAATTTTGAGAAATGCTGTTAATAGTGATAAATATTCTTGTTTTTTATTTTATGTTATTTCTCTTTTGTTTTTTTGGGCCCTGCGTGGCGCTAAATATGTTTTTTTCTTTAATTTTTTCTTCTGTATGCACTGCTGGTTATAAATAAAAGTTTTTTTAAAAAAAAAAAGGCTTTTGACCGTGTTGCCTGGGACTTTCGTCCTCCCTTCAGGAGACATTCGGTCTTCGGTCTCTCTCCCCAGCGGCAGAGCCACCCCCTGGGAGCGGAGGTAGTTGTCCTCCCTCCGCAACAATATCAGTATCGAGGGTATCAAAATCAAAGGATTTTGATACCCTTGATACTGATATTGTTGCGGATCTTGGTGGCTATAGTATCAATCATGCATGCAAATAAAAGCGGTGACAATGGGCAGCCCTGCCTTGTACCATTTGTTATATTAAAGGGGTCTGACAATATTCCGTTCAGACATATTCTAGCACTTGGTTGCGTATATAAAGCAAATATTCGATGTAGCATATTATCCCCAAAGCCTAAATGTTGTAATGTTAGGTTTAGAAAGTCCCAGGCAACACGGTCAAAAGCCTTATCCGCATCTGTAGACAGTATGACCAATGGGGTGTTAGTTTCTTGTGCATAATGAATAAGGTTTAAGGTCCTGACCATGCCATCTTTCGCCTCCCTGCTGGGAATGAATCCTACTTGATCTGGGTTAATTAGATCCGCAATATACTTATTGATTCTAGTCGTTAATATTCTGGCGTAAATGTTTAGGTCTGTATTTATTAAAGATATTGGACGATAGTTGGATGGATTGTCTGTTGTCTTCCCGGGTTTAGGAATCATTATAATATGGGTCTCTAATGCTGTTTTGGAAAATGAGTGGGTATCATCTATGGAGGTATAGTATGATAAAAGGTGAGGAGCCAATATGTCTTTAAATTTGGTGTAATAAGAGTATGAAAAGCCATCTGGGCCAGGTGCTTTACCCGTTGGGAGGTTTTTAATAGAGTCTTTTATTTTTTCTATAGTTATTGGTTCTTCTAATTGTGTTTTTTAATCTAATGTGAGCTTTGGTAGATGTAATTGCGAAAGAAAGTGGTCTATGCTTTCTCTACGTTGACTATTATCATTTGGGGTCTTAGGAGATAAGTTATATAGATCTCTGAAATATTCTCTGAAGGTTGCGGCTATGGAATGGGAGTAGGGGTTGGGCTGGCCTTTTTTGTCTTTAATCAATAAAATGTATCTAGCCTTAGATTTTTTCTTAAGAAGTCTGGCTAGTGCTCTACCTGGTTTATTGTAAGATCCATATGTTAGTCGTTTAAGGATAGATTGTTGTCTGTGAGCTTCCTTATTTAAAAATGTGGCTAGTTCCCTTTTCTTGTTGGTTAAGTGTTCTAGAATTTGGATATCAGACGGGTCTTTTTTATGTAGTGTCTCTGTTTCTTCTATGGACTTTATCAGAAGATTTATAGAATCTCTTTTGGATTTATTTATATGGGCTTTCTAAGCTATCAGGATCCCTCTCATAACAGTTTTGTGCGCCTCCCAAAGGTTCTGTGGGGAAATGTCAGGTATTATTAAGTTGAAAATACTCTGTAATATTTTCTAAGAGGTTAATTTGTATTTCCGGGTCGTTTAGTATGTAGTCATCTAATTTCCATACGTAATTTTTAATGGGTTTGGAGGGCCAATTGAATGAGCAATGTATTATGTTGTGGTCAGTCCATGTTACTGAAGACATTTTTGCAGTTCTAAACATAGTTAAACTTGTTACGTCTGTAAGAATATAATCAATGCGGGTATAAATCTTATGGAGGTAGGAATAAAATGAATAGTCTCGGGTCTCTGGGTCTATAAAGTTCTCCATATGTCTTTTAACATAAGATGTTTTAAAAGCCTGTTTATTTTTTGTATCACAGATAATGGGGTCGATGAGTGCGCAGAAGAACAATCCATCTGCGGTTGTAGGGCAATATTTAGGTCTCCTCCCAGTATTATAGCAGCAGTAGAGAATTCTAATATGTCATCAGCTAGCTTCTTATAGAATTGGTATTGTCTTATAGGTGGGGCATAAAGGGTTATGATTGTCACAGGACGTCCATATAATAACCCATTAACCATGATATACCGGCCCTCTCTGCCCCTAAGGACTTTTGTTTCTTGAAAAGGCGTTCCCTTGCTGAGCAGAATTCCTACCCCTTGAATCTTATGTTTAGGGTTAGAAGCATAGTAACACTTACCGAATTTATACATGAAAGTTTTAGGTTCTCTACCTTTTAAAAAATGGGTCTCTTGTCAGAGTATTATATCTCCTTTCATTCTTTTAAACTCTGCAAGAGCGATATTTCGTTTTATAGGTGAATTAAGACCTTTGGCATTTACAGATAAGAGATGCATGGAGTTATCTATATTATTCGAAATCATGTTGGGTGTGTATGTACATTATTAGATCTATAGAATATCTCCCGTTTAAAATGTGAGGATTTTTGTGCATACCTCCTAACTCTATCTTGATGCTACAGTTACTAAATATTGGGTCAGAAAAAGTAAAGGGCAATAAGCATAACAAAAACTTTAACAATAACATTAAAAACATCAAAAACATTAACTTTAATGTATTAAACATTAACAAATATTGGGTTTGCCAATGCGCGGATGGGATCTGTATCTCCATCCCACACATACGCAAAAAGGGGAGAATAATTACAATCCGTGAACTTAATAATTTATCACTCTCTAGTTTGAGCAGTGGTGATTTAAACATTAACTTCTGAAACAATCTGAAAAGAAGAGGACACAGTCACACCTGCATTGTAATTACAAGTTGCCCTGATCAGTTATAATAGGGCCTAGTGTAGGAACATATTTTAAATATATATAACTTTTATGCAAAAGTTCTTTTGAAAGTCAATTCTTTCAGTATACATTTCAGAAAATGAACACATCAATCTCAATCTCCAGATACTTATCTGCCTCTGAAGCTAAGGAAGGAGGAGAAGATTCATTCCAATTTTCATATTGGAGGGTGTTGGGCATTGTCCTGATGACTGGGTATTTTCCTTCTTTGAGCCGTTGCCCATTGTTGTCGTCTTTCCTTGGGTTGGTTGTATTGCGGTGAGTAGCAGACTCATGTTGTGGTTGTTGGAATCTTACGTTGAATGCTCTGGATAATGGTTCTAAATCAGAAATGTCCTTATAAATTAAATGTTTCCCTGCATTAGGTATGATAATACTAAAGGGGAACCCCCAACGGTATTTGATTCTGTTTTCTTGTAGGGTGGACGTAATACATCTTGCTGCCTTCCTTTTTTCAATGGTCGTGGGGCACAAATCTTGATGAATTTGAAGATCCTGGTCACAAAAGCTTATCGTGCGAGTTGTTCTGGCCGCAGTCCATATCAATTCTCTATCTCTATAATGTAAAAGTTTCACAATGACATCCCTTGGAGGAGCGGACGCAGCTGGTCTAGGATGTAGGGCTCTGTGGGCTCTCTCAATAGATATCTCCGATATTTGAGTAGTATGAGTTAGGGTATTGAAAAATTCAATTAAATAAGATAGTAGGCTATTGGAATCGACGTCCTCGGAGATGCCTCTTATCCTCAAGTTATTGCGCCTCCCTCGATTCTCAAGGTCTTCTACTCTTTCTTGTAGGGACTGTAGAGATGCGGCATGTTGTGAGAGACATGTTTCAGCTGAAGACACCATAGTGCCAAGGGTGTCTTGTTCTGCTTCTAGATCATCCAATCTATAGCCTAGATCATTAATATCTCTTCTGATTGCTGAGAGCTCTGATTTTATGAATGTTTTCAAATCTGCTATATCAGTCTTAGACGACAAATTTTGCATTGTGGTTTGAATATGTTGTAACTGATCTTGTGGAAACGGTGTGGTTTGTGAAGGCATTGGTAGTTCTGATGTTGCTAAATTTTTGGACGTCGGTGAGTGTCTAATCGCGTCCATTGCATGATCTTGTGTGGCAAAAAAGGAGTTTAGGTTGCCTGTTTGGGTAGGAGTTTTAGTATTTTTCTCTCCTTTGGGAAGTCGTTTAGACGCCATATTAACAAAAAGATGGCAATGTATCTCTGTCACTTGTGCAGTTTTGACTGAGGCAATGTGCTCTTTGCAGCGTTGTTTACTTTGTATATGATATCTCACATTATCGCCCTCCTCTTCAATGTATCGGTTAAAAGCAGATTCTGTTATCTCTAATAAATAAGAAATTTTGCTCTCAACGTTCAGAGCCCTGCAGTAGTACCTATGTTATAACCTGCTCCTGTGTGTAATTTGGGACAATGTCCAATTTGGATACCTTAAAACCGGGTGCTTGTCTGATTTAGATTCCTTGGATCCGGGCCAAGTGACAGCTTACAGCCATTTATAAAATTGTCCCCGGTATTGTCTATTTAGCAGTAAAAAATATATATTGTGGTATCTATCTATCGATTGGGTACTTATAGAGTGCAAACTAATCACCCGTGAGGGTCTCAAGGCGCTAAGGGAAAGGGGAGAGGGGATAGGAGAAAATGGGGGGAGGGGGGAGGAGATGGGCATTCAGTCAAAGAGTTTTGAAGTCCTTTCTGAACTTGTTAAGGGAGGTGGATTGTCTGAGGTGAAGCGGGAGGGTGTTCCATGTCTTTGCCGCCATGTGGGAGAAGGATCTTCCACCCGCTGTGGATTTGCTGATGCGGGGGATGACTTTGAGTGCTTGGTCGGCCGATTGTAGTTGTCTGGCGGGGGTGTAGAAATTTACACAGTGGTTGAGGTATTCAGGTCCGATGTTGTGTAGGGCCTTGAACGCATGGGTAAGGAGCTTGAAGGTGATTCTCTTGTTGATGGGGAGCCAGTGAAGGTTCCTTAGGTGTTCAGTGATGTGGCATTGGAAGGGGATGTCAAAGATGAGTCTGGCTGAGGCGTTCTGGATACTTGGAGTCTCTTTTGGAGTTTGATGGTGGAGCCGGCATAGAGTGCGTTGCCGTAGTCTAACCGGCTGCTGACGAGGGCGTGGGTGACTGTTTTCTTGGTTTCGGTAGGGATCCACTTGAAGATTTTTCATAGCAGGTGGAGAATGTGGAAGCATGTTGAGGTGATGGCATTGATTTGTTTGTCCATGGAGAGTGAGGAGTCCAGGATGAAGCCTAGATTTTGTGCATGGTCGGTTGGGGTTGGAGGGTGACCAAGGGCTGTGGGCCACCAGGAGTTGTCCCATGCGGATTTATTGGGTCCGAGGAGGAGGACTTCGGTTTTGTCTGTGTTCAGTTTGAGACGGTTGTTCTTCATCCAGGCGGCAACTGCTGTCAGGCCTTTGTGGACGTTCTTTTTGGCGGTGGTGGTATCTCGGGTGAGTGAGATGATTAACTGGGTGTCGTTGGCATAGGAGATGATGTTGAGGTCGTGGCGTTGGACGATGGCGACAAGGGGAGCCATGTAGATGTTGAAGAGGGTTGGGGCTCAGCGAAGAGCCTTGCTGTACACCGCAGTTGACTGGTGTGGGTTTGGAGGAGAAAGGCGGGAGTCTGACTTTCTGGGTCCTGCCCGTGAGGAAGGAGGTGATCCATTCCAGGGCTTTTTCGTTACTGGGATGTTCTTATGTGTGAGTACTCATAGTTACTGTGGATGCTATAGTTAACCTCCCTGATGATCTGGAGCTCCTCTGTTATCTGGAGAGCCGCTGAAAGTGGGATGCGTGGGTGCACCAAAATGGCGGCGGTCCGTGAAGCCGAGATGTTCCGGGCAGCAGCTCAGATCTGTGTCTCTCCTCGTTGTCGGTAAATACCTGTAAGTGCAGCCAAAATTGTGACTTGTAGGACTGAAGTATAAATCAGTGTTCCTGAGGTCGGATATTCGAAGCTAAGTGTCCGCTTATATTGAATATTGACATCTGAGAGTTAGGGCTTAGTAGCGGTTTAAGTTAGGTTTCTGTTTGAAAACCTGTATCACCACATATTCACAGTTTATGTGAGAATTGTTGGGTCAAAGATATTCAAGTTTAGGGCATCACTCAGCTTGCAATGGAGAGTAGTCTTTGCAGAGCTATGAATCTACACGTCCATGTTCCTGCATGGTCAAGCTCCGCCCCATCTCAGAACCAGTAATTTCAACGTGCAACCTAGCAATTACTTGCCTGCATGGATTGTATATTCTCAGAGCTGAATACTTCTGAGCCAACACAGCCCTTGGTGACATCACCGTAAGACACTAAACTACTCGCTCCTGACCGCCACGGAATCAGCAGTTTAGCTTCTTCATTCCAACAATGAACCTGAACAGTAAAGCCCCAGTGATCTTTAAGAGTCTCTGGCTTCTCATATTCTCCGGAGCATATTATCTTTAACTCATAGAAACTGGTTGGCAAATCAGCCACACTGCTGATAAAATGCATTCCCTCTGTTCAGCTGTAGTATGATTGACTGAAACTACTGCAAAAATAAACTGCTGAATTGCAACTAAGGCCTAGTTTCCATTGAGGCAGTAACGTTTAGAAACTGGTGGTAACAAAAATTCTCCATAGACTTTAATGGAGATAAATGTTTTTATCACCAGTTTCCAAGCTTTACCACTTCAATGGAAACTAGGCCTAAGTTATTAAAATCTTGCTTTATAAAATACCTCTCATATTATCTAGACGCTTAGTTCTAATTTAGTAAACATTTATTACATATACTCCTATTGTCTCAAATACAACTTACATTACAATATAATTTGCTATTCAGCTACAATCATGTTAAATAGTTTCTGGCAAGTTATTGTGCAGTTGAGGATCATAACTAAAGAAAGGTTTAATTGAATTAGGTACTTCATTACATATTACTAAGCCCTCAAGATAAAATGGACCCAGCAATCCAGAAAATGAAAATCTTAAAACCTTTAATTAAGATACAGTAAAACCTAATACCAAAGAACAAGTATCTGAACCACTAGACAGTCCGCCAGATAAGTTTTTAGAGATAGATAACAATACAGGGAATTTAAGAATGTTGCGCTCTCCTTTTTGCCCTCAAACGCAGAACTTATTCCACAGAGTGTACAAAGGTACTCACTGTTATCTCCTATCTAAAGGAAAAACTAAAGCCTGGGCCAATACCTACTTTGAATCAGAAAATCCCATATTAGACTCACTAGACTATTTTTTCAATGCTATGTCTTTACTTTATGAAGATCCCAACAAGCAGATAACAGCAGAGTCTGCCATAAGATCTAAGAAACAACTCAAGCGACCAGTTGAAGACTACATAGCTGAGTTCAAAATATGGGCCAAGGACACACAGTGGAACGATATCTCACTTAGAAATCAATATTTTATAGGCCTTTAAGAAGCCCTAAAGGATGAGTTAGCAAGAACAGAATGGCCAAACAATTCGTCTTCACGAAAGAAGAAATGAAAAATAACTGAACACAGCCTTAGGAAAACCCAGTACTCCCATTCTACATTAAGCCCTCCAGAAACCACCAAAGAACCATTGGATATAGGATTCATCAAAGGACCTCTAAATGCAGAAGAGAAAATCAGGAGAAGAAACAATCACCTAGATTACGAGTTTTGCGCTATACCAGGTGTGTAAAGATCGCAATAAAATTAGCTGTCCCGCACTTTCCATAGTACTGAAAAACCTCTTTGTGCTGTGCGTTATGTTGTGATAAGCTCCATACCGCACAAAAGTCAAGGGCTGAGTTTATGTACTTGTGCACACTTTCCCCCATAGACATCAATGGGGAGAAAGTGTTAGAAAAAAATCGAACCCCTGTGATCGCGGAATAGCAAATTGCTGTAACTCAACCCCATATGAGGAAAAGAAAGTTACGTTTAAACCTAACACCCTAAGATAAACCCCTAGTCCGCCTTCCCCCGACATTGCCGACCCCCACATCGCAATTAAGAAATAAAACTATTAACCCCTAAACCGCATGACCCCCACATCACAACTAATAAATAAACCTATTAACCCCTAGACCGCCAGACCCCCACATTGCAAAACACTTAATTAAACTATTAATCCCTAAACCTAACACCCCCTAACTTTAAATTAAATAACTATCTTAAAATAAATACAAATTTACATGTAAAATAAAAAAAAAACTAACATTAAACTATAAATTAACCTAAAATTACTATTCTAATAAAATAAAAAAACTACCAATTAAAAACCTAAATTTAACATTTAAAAAAAACGAATGCTGCGAAAAAATAAATAAAAATCTAATATTACAAAAAATAATAAACACTAAATTATGAAAAATAAAAAACTCAGACGGCTAGATTTGGAGTTTGGCGTTAGCCGTGAAAACCAGCATTAGAGGCTCCTAACGCTGGTTTTAGGCTACTTTAGGCTAGGTATTTGGAGTCACTCAAAATAGGGTCTAACGCTCACTTTTCAGCCGCGACTTTTCCATACCGCAGATCCCCTTACGTCAATTGCGTATCCTATCTTTTCAATGGGATTTTTCTAACTCCGGTATTTAGAGTCGTTTCTGAAGTGAGCGTTAGACATCTAACGACAAAACTCCAGCCGCAGGAAAAATGTCAGTAGTTAAGAGCTTTCTGGGCTAACGCCGGTTTCTAAAGCTCTTAACTACTGTACTCTAAAGTACACTAACACCCATAAACTACCTATGTACCCCTAAACCGAGGTCCCCCCACATCGCCGACACTTGAATAAAAAATTTTAACCCCTAATCTGCCGACCGCCACCTACGTTATCCTTATGTACCCCTAATCTGCTGCCCCTAACACCGCCAACCCCTATATTATATTTATTAACCCCTAATCTGCCCCCCACAACGTCGCTTCCACCTGCCTACACTTATTAACCCCTAATCTGCCGAGCGGACCTGAGCGCTACTATAATAAAGTTATTAACCCCTAATCCGCATCACTAACCCTATAATAAATAGTATTAACCCCTAATCTGCCCTCCCTAACATCGCCGACACCTAACTTCAATTATTAACCCCTAATCTGCCGACTGGAGCTCACCGCTACTCTAATAAATGTATTAACCCCTAAAGCTAAGTCTAACCCTAACACTAACACCCCCCTAAGTTAAATATAATTTACATCTAACAAAATTAATTAACTCTTATTAAATAAATTATTCCTATTTAAAGATAAATACTTACCTGTAAAATAAATCCTAATATAGCTACAATATAAATTATAATTATATTATAGCTATTTTAGGATTAATATTTATTTTACAGGTAACTTTGTATTTATTTTAACCAGGTACAATAGCTATTAAATAGTTAAGAACTATTTAATAGCTAAAATAGTTAAAATAATTACAAAATTACCTGTAAAATATATACTAACCTAAGTTACAATTAAACCTAACACTACACTATCAATAAATTAATTAAATACAATTCCTACAAATAAATACAATTAAATAAACTAGCTAAAGTACAAAAAATAAAAAAGAACTAAGTTACAAAAAATAAAAATATATTTACAAACATAAGAAAAATATTACAACAATTTTAAACTAATTACACCTACTCTAAGCCCCCTAATAAAACAACAAAGCCCCCCAAAATAAAAAATGCCCTACCCTATTCTAAATTACTAAAGTTAAAAGCTCTTTTACCTTACCATCCCTGAACAGGGCCCTTTGCGGGGCATGCCCCAAGAAGTTCAGCTCTTTTGCCTGTAAAAAAAAACATACAATACCCCCCCCCCAACATTACAACCCACCACCCACATACCCCTAATCTAACCCAAACCCCCCTTAAATAAACCTAACACTAAGCCCCTGAAGATCATCCTACCTTGTCTTCACCTCACCGGGTATCACCGATCCGTCCTGGCTCCGATATCTTCATCCAACCCAAGTGGGGGCTAGACATCCACTGAAGAAGTCCAGAAGAGGGTCCAAAGTCTTCATCCTTTCTGGGAAGAAGAGGCGATCCGGACCGGCAACCATCTTGATCCAAGCGGCATCTTCTATCTTCATCCGATGACGACCGGCTCCATCCTGAAGACCTCCACTGCGGACCCATCTTCTTCCGGCGACGTCCAACTGAAGAATGACGGTTCCTTTAAGGGACGTCATCCAAGATGGCGTCCCTCGAATTCCGATTGGCTGATAGGATTCTATCAGCCAATCGGAATTAAGGTAGGAATATTCTGATTGGCTGATGGAATCAGCCAATCAGAATCAAGTTCAATCCAATTGGCTGATCCAATCAGCCAATCAGATTGAGCTTGCATTCTATTGGCTGATCGGAACAGCCAATAGAATGCGAGCTCAATCTGATTGGCTGATTGGATCAGCCAATCGGATTGAACTTGATTCTGATTGGCTGATTCCATCAGCCAATCAGAATATTCCTACCTTAATTCCGATTGGCTGATAGAATCCTATCAGCCAATCGGAATTCGAGGGACGCCATCTTGGATGACGTCCCTTAAAGGAACCGTCATTCCTAAGTTGGACGTCGCCGGAAGAAGATGGGTCCGCGGTGGAGGTCTTCAGGATGGAGCCGGTCGTCATTGGATGAAGATAGAAGATGCCGCTTGGATCAAGATGGTTGCCGATCCGGATCGCCTCTTCTTCCCAGATAGGATGAAGACTTTGGAGCCTCTTCTGGACCTCTTCAGCCACCGGATGATGGATCGCCAACCCCCGCTTGGGTTGGATGAAGATTTTGGAGCCAGGACGGATCGGTGATACCTGGTGAGGTGAAGACAAGGTAGGATGATCTTCAGGGGCTTAGTGTTAGGTTTATTTAAGGGGGGTTTGGGTTAGATTAGGGGTATGTGGGTGGTGGGTTGTAATGTTGGGGTTTTTTTTTTTACAGGCAAAAGAGCTGAACTTCTTGGGGCATGCCCCGCAAAGGGCCCTGTTCAGGGCTGGTAAGGTAAAAGAGTTTTGAAATGTAGTAATTTAGAATAGGGTAGGGCATTTTTTATTTTGGGGGGCTTTGTTGTTTTATTAGGGGGCTTAGAGTAGGTGTAATTAGTTTAAAATTGTTGTAATATTTTTCTTATGTTTGTAAATATTTTTTTTTTTATTGTACTTTAGCTAGTTTATTTAATTAATTTATTGATAGTGTAGTGTTAGGTTTAATTGTAACTTAGGTTAGTATTTATTTTACAGGTAATTTTGTAATTATTTTAACTATTTAGAGTTAATTAATTTCGTTAGATGTAAATTATATTTAACTTAGGGGGGTGTTAGTGTTAGACTTAGCTTTAGGGGTTAATACATTTATTAGAATAGCGGTGAGCTCCGGTCGGCAGATTAGGGGTTAATAAGTGTAGGCAGGTGGAGGCGATGTTGTGGGGGGCAGATTAGGGGTTAATAAATATAATACAGGGGTCGGCGGTGTTAGGGGCAGCAGATTAGGGGTACATAAGGATAACGTAGGTGTTGCGGCGCTTTGCGGTCGGCAGATTAGGGGTTAATTATTGTAGGTAGCTGGCTGCGACGTTGTGGGGGGCAGATTAGGGGTTAATAAATATAATACAGGGGTCGGCGGTGTTAGGGGCAGCAGATTAGGGGTACATAGGGATAATGTAAGTAGCGGCGGTTTATGGAGCGGCAGATTAGGGGTTAAAAATAAAATGCAGGTGTCAGCAATAGCAGGGGCGGCAGATTAGGGGTTAATAAGTGTAAGGTTAGGGTTGTTTAGACTCGGGGTACATGTTAGAGTGTTAGGTGCAGACGTAGGAAGTGTTTCCCCATAGCAAACAATGGGGCTGCGTTAAGAGCTGAACGCAGCTTTTTTGCAGGTGTTAGGTTTTTTTTCAGCTCAAACAGCCCCATTGTTTCCTATGGGGGAATCGTGCACGAGCACGTTTTTGAGGCTGGCCACGTCCGTAAGCAACTCTGGTATTGAGAGTTGAAGCTGCGTTAAAAATGCTCTACGCTCCTTTTTTGGAGCCTAACACAGCCTTTATGTGGACTCTCAATACCAGAGTTATTTTTATGGTGCGGCCAGAAAAAAGCCGGCGTTAGTTTTTCGGGTCGTTACCGACAAAACTCCAAATCTAGCCGTAAGATTACAAAAAATAATAAACAAAATTATCAAAAATAAAAACAATTACACTAAATCTTATTTTTTGCCCTATAAAAATAAAAAAGCCCCCCAAAATAAAAACACCCTCTATCCTACAATAAACTACCAATAGCCCATAAAGGGCCTTTTGAAGGGCATTGCCCTAAGTTAAACAGCTCTTTTACCTAGAAAAAAAAGTCCCCCCAAAAGTAAACCCCCCCCACCCAACCAACCCCCCAAAATAAAAAACCTAAGTCTAAAAAAAACCTAAGCTACTTATTGCCCTAAAAGGGGCAATTTGTATGGGCATCGCCCTTAAAAAGGCATTCAGTTCTCTTACTGCCCTTAAAAACAGCCAATAGGATTTCAGTAGCTCTCATCCTATTGGCTGTTCAAATCAGCCAATAGGATTTCAGTCGCTCTCATCCTATTAGCTCATAACGCAAAACTCATAATCTAGGCAAATAACTTCTGTATGTACAGTGCAGAAAAAAGGACACACAGTTAAAGGGACAGTCTAGTCCAAAATAAACTTTCATGATTCAGATAGGACATGTCATTTTAAACAACTTTCCAATTTACTTTTATCACCAATTTTGCTTTGTTTTCTTGGTATTCTTAGTTGGAAGCTAAAATGCATTGAAGACCCTCACTACTAGAGGGTGTTAGTGCATGTGAGTCCTATAGATAACACTGTGCTCATGCACATGGATGGAGTTACCTAGGATTAAGCACTGATTGGCTAAAATGCAAGTCCGTTAAAAGAACTGAAATAAGGGGGCAGTCTGTAGAGGCTTAGATACAACATAATCACAGTGGTCAAACATGTATTAATATAACTGTGTTTTTTTTGTTTGTTTTTTATTAGAGGTTAACAATACAGTAACAGAGTATAAATAAATTACAAAACATTACCATCCAAACCACTTATTGTATGGTTATATTGAAAGTACATGGCTTCTGCTACTACACAAAATATTAAATCTGTTTGTGCAGAGTAGAAAAAAATGAAAAAAACCTCTACATTTTCCAGATACTATTAGACTCAAATATCAAAGCAAAAAGTTCTATGTATATTTAAACTAAGATTACTACCAAACTTTACATTGTTAATTCACTAGACAGAAAAACACTATAGCATATTCTATAAGCGTTCCTATGAGGGGGGGAGGAGATTGAAGCGCGGCGGGCAGGGGAGGAAAGGAAAAATAAAAAAGAAAGAAAAAAAAAAAAAAAAAGCAGCCCAGGAAGATTATTTAAACAACATTGTTTAACTTGATCTGTCTTAGTGGCGGTGAGGTCCGAAAGAGTTTCAAATGTAGTTATATGTTATTTCTGTATCTCCTAATAAATTCTAGCCATTTACATTCAAATTTGTATTGTTGTTTTTTTCCTTGATTGGCACTGTCAATTTGTTCTATTAGGTATTGTGAGTGAAGTAAGAAAGTTAGATTATTGATTGTAGGCTCCCTTGTAGCTTTCCAGTTTTTCAGAATAAGGCACCAGCCTCCCAAAATTACTGTATTTATAAAATCAATATTGGAAACATACTCCCCAAGATCTCTCAAATTAACTAAAAAAAAAAGATATGCTGTGCCTCTACAGGTATCTGTATATTCAGTAATCTGTTCATCCAGAATTGTACCCATTGCCAGAATTGCTGAATCTTCGGGCAACTCCAGAACATGTGGACCAGGTCGGCACTGATAGAGCTACAGTGTGGACACAGATTTAGCACATTTCCATAGCATCTATTTAAGCTAGCCAGGGGTATATATATGCGGTTTAGGATTTTAAACTGTGATTCTCGCCATGATGCGGAAAGAGTAGCATGTTCTACCGCGATTATACTCTGTTTTATTTTATATAAATCTGTAGTTTGAATATCTGTATTCCATTTTGCAGATATATCTAGTAAATTTGCTTCGCCAGTCTCCATTAGTACCATCTGGTACCAATAACTAATTGTTTGCCTGCCTTAAAAAGAGCAAGCCCCATTTTAATACCCGGGTGCACCCACTCCTTAGTGCAGTTTTTAATAGTTTCATTATACCAATGCCGCACTTGTAAATATGCGTAAAATTCTGTATTATTAAGTTGGAATTGATCTCTAAGGGCTGCAAATGTACACATCCGGGTAGACTCTGGATCCCTAAATTGGGATAGGTACTTAAGGCCTAATATGGCCCATCTATTGAACATTTGACTCCTAATTCCTGAAGGGAAGCAGGGGTTCCCAGAAATAGGAACTAGATTCGAAATTAACGGATTATCATTCATATCAGTCCGAAAACACTGCCAAGCTTTAATAATATGGAACAAGGTAAGTTTACTTTTGACCTTACGCGGTAGTTCCTTAATAGGACAATGTAACAGGGCCTGCAAATCATATGGCGAGACTAACTTTGTTCTATTTCTAATGAGGCAACATGGTTCCCCCCAGTAAGCCAATCCATAGCTACCTTTGCCATACAGATTTTATTATAGGTACAGAAATTTGGTAGTGCTAGGCCCCCGCATTGTCTAAGGTGCGACAGCTTCTGTAAAGCTATGCGTTTTTTACCAGTACCCCAGATAAACAATCTAATAGAGCTATCCAAGCATTTAAGATCGAGTTTTGTTAGTGGGATTGGGATATTTTGCATTAACGCAGTTTAGGTAATGCAATAATTTTTATCAGATTAATTTTCGCCGTCAATGATAGGGGAAATTTTGCCCAGTTTCTGAGCTCTACCTGAATTTTGTTTAAGAGTAGAGAGAAGTTCAAAAAATACCAATCTGCCGGGTGGGTCTGTACTGATTTTGATTCCCAAGTATGTAATATATCGATCCGCAACTTTAAAGGGTGGGGTATAGCCAGTATTTGCTGACCTTGTTAACCATAAAAGATCTGATTTTGCTATGTTTATTTTATACCCCGAAAATGATCCAAATTTGGCAATTGTTTCCAATAGAATAGGTGTCTCAGATTCAGGGTTGTTAAGAAATAATAGCAAATCATCTGCATATAGGAGTAACTTAAGATATTTGTCTCCTAACGGAATTCCTTCTAGATGTTGTTTCAAGATAGATGCCAGTGGTTCAATTGCAAGATTGAAAAGTAGGGGTGAAACCGGGCAGCCTTGTCTTGTACCTGTCAAAATATGAAAAGTTTCTGTGGGTATGCCATTAACCAACAATACGGAGGAGGCATTAGTACATATAGCTTTAATACAGTTTAAGAAGTGACCCCTAAAGCCAAATTGTTGCATAGTAAAGAATAAATGGTCCCACGTAACCGAGTCGAATGCCTTTTGGGCATCTAGTGAGAGAATCGCAGGATCTACTCGTCTGTTTATCCTTTCTGACCAAAAAAAGTCTAAAAGAAGTAAGATTTTGCGAATACTAGCAGTTGGATTCCTATGTAGCATGAAGCCGACCTGGTCCACATTAATCAAGGAGCCAAGAATTTTTTTAAGTCTATTTGCTAGGATTGCTGTAAAAATTTTATAATCTGCATTGAGCAGTGAGATGGGACGGTATGAGTCTATTATTTCTGGGTCTTTGTCTTTTTTTAGGATGAGTACAATTCTGGATGCTACAAAATAGGCAGAGGGCACACTACCATTACAGAGATATTCATTAAATAGTTTTACGAGCGCCAAGTTTGTCTCTTCCCTAAGAATTTTGTAAAATTCGGCAGGGAGCATATCAGGGCCTGCCGCTTTGTCCAATTTTAGTTTATCTACCGCTTGACCAACTTATAGGTGAATTTAGTTTATCTGCCTCACCTGTAGTTAGTTTTGGGAGCGAGATTTTTTCCCAGAACCACTCTTTATTTTGACCATCTATCTGTGGGGCGGAATATAGTTTTTTTTAAAAATCTGACAAAACATTTTTTAATTGCTTCTGCCTCAGTAACTCGGGTGCCATCCACTATAATAGTTTTTATAGTTTTCTGTGATTTGTATACCTTTACACAATTAGCAAGGAGCTTACCAATTTTACTACCATACCTATAGAAAGTAGTTCTTTGATGTAAGTCTTGACTAGTTGCTTTCTGCAAGCTAACTGAGTCCCACTCCTGTTTCGCTTTAATATATTTCTGCCAGTTGATCTGTGTAGGGGCCGTTATATAGGTATTGTAAGAGTTTCTAAGACAGTTAGATAATTCTGTTTCCCTTAAACACATTCTTGCCCAAAATCTGCACATATATTTCTTAATTTCTCCTCTAATCACGGCTTTGGCTGTTTCCCAAAAAATCTCCGGTTTACAGCTATATGCAGAGTTTTGTGTCGCTTATTCATGCCATCTATCAGTAATATATTTCCTAAAATTAGGGTTATTATATAAATATCGTGGGAAAGAATAACCTCTAGTTGTTTCATGTGTGTTATTGTCTGGTCCGAGTTCCAAGGATATAGGGGCGTGGTCTGAAATATTAAAGTCACCTATTTGTGTTTTTATCCCACTTCTAAACAGACTGTCTGAACCAAGAAAAAAATTGATGCGGGAATATGATCTGTATTGTTTGGATTCATATGTGAATGCTCTAGAGTTGGGGTACAAATGTCGCCAGATATCCCTGATCTTAAGTACACTAAGTGATTTGAGAATCCTAGTTGCTTTTTGGGAGACTTTGGGGATTCTTTGTTTTGTGGTCTGTAACCTGTCAATATTATTAAAAACCATATTAAAATCTCCAGCTACCACCAGACTGGTGTCCACAAATTCAAACAATTTCAACTTCAAGGCCTCCCAAAAAGATTTGTCCACCTTATTGGGTCCAAATACATTACAGATTGTATATAGAAGAGACTCCACTTTTATTTTAATAATAATAAAGCGCTCTTCTGGATCTATCTGCTTGGAAATAATCGGATAGTTTAGCCCTTTTCTTATGAGGATTGCTACTCCTCTTTTTCTAAAGACACAGGGGGTAAAAATCACTTCCTGGACCCAGTTGGCTTGCAATTTTTTATGTTCTATTGCTGTGAGGTGTGTTTCTTGCAAGAGAATAACATCTGCTTTAAATTTTTTAAGGTGTGTTAAAATTCTTTTCCTTTTCATCGGACTAGAGATACCCCCCACATTCCAGGATAACATTTTTAATTGTGGCATTTTAATTTAGGCATGTTAGCATGCAAGGGGAGAGAAAGAAGAAGAAAAAAAAAAAAAAATATATTATAGCTTTCCCCCTGCCGTCCGTCGCCCCCCCCCTCCTTCCGCCCAATATTCAACCTGCCCCCAGGGCTGGTTAACATTGCAAGCCCTAATATTAGACATATTATACCAGTAGTTGTGAATACATTTTTCAAATGCTATAAAAAAAAGGGGATAAAATAAAAGAGGAAAAGAAAAAAGCATATATGTAAATAAGACAGCATCTCAGCCTTATGTAAGGTAACAAAAAATGGACCCAAAGATCCGGATCCCCATTTCTCTGTCAACTACCTAGTGCTCTTCTTTGTATTTATCTACATATCTCTTAGCCTCTTGCGGTGTTCCTAGTACAATTAACTCATTGTCGGCATATAGTTTGATTTTAGCTGGATATACTAATCTAGCCGACAGGCCCAAGTTAATTAAGGTGGTACAGAATGGTGACATAACTTTTCGTTTACTTGCTGTCTGAAATGAGAAATCCTTGAATAATAAAATTCTATGTTGGTCTATTTCTAATGTTTGCATCTTTCTGTAGGCTCTAAGAATGCTAATCTTATCTTGGAAATTCAGGTATTTCACCATAATAGGACGTTTCTGTGTTGTGTTTTCCATTGCATTCCTAGTAGTACCGATGTGGTGTGCTCTTTCTACCTGTATGTTCTGTTGGTGAATCCCAAGTAATTGTGGGAGTGTTATATAGCAGCAAAAAAGATTAAATCCTGGTATCTGTCGTTTTCTGGCAACCCAATAATCCTTAGATTATTATGGCGTGCTCTATCTTCTAATTCCTCAATTTTATCATTGAGGTCATTCATTTTACTACTATGTTGCTGAGTTATTTGTTCTGATTTAAACACCGAATCTTCAATGTCAGATATTCTAGATTCAGCTTCTGAGAGCCTAGATGAGAAATTTTTCATTTCTGAAACAAGAGTGTTAAACTCCGTTTTAATTAGGTCAAATTGGGGCAGTAATAGCTGTGCTACCTGTTTTGATATTTCCTCAATATCCATTTTGTTTATATTTAAACAGCTAGATTCTGCCCTAAGGTCTGTATTGGTGTCCAAGCTATTCATTGGCCTCCTGTCTTTCGCCTTAGCTGGCTTAGTGTGTGATTTAGGTGATAAAAATGTATCCATAAATTAAATTCGTAGAAATGTGCAAATGTGCAAATGTGCCAAGCAGTGAAGAAGGAAGACTGCAGCCACTTCCAGCCTGCTCTCCTTCATGCTTGTCTCTCCCATACCACAGCCACTGCCCCCCCCCACCTACCAGCACAGCACAGGTAACTCCCTTTGTTTAACTTTCTTCCTACAGCCACTGCCCTGCTCCCCGCCTCCCAGCCCTCCCACCTCCCAGCACCTATTTAATGGAAGTTGCTGCTGCTTTACTCTGAGACGGCAGCCATTTCCAGCCTGCTCTCCTTCATGCTTGTCTCTCCCATGCCACAGCCACTGCCCTCCCCCCGCCTACCAGCACAGCACAGGTAACTCCCTTTGTTTAACTTTCATTCTACAGCCACTGCCCCCGCCTCCCAGCCCTCCCACCTCCCAGCACCTATTTAATGGAAGTTGCTGCGCGTCCGCACAGCGGGCGCACGTGGTGGGTGCGGCGCTGGCGCGCCAAAGGCAAGCCCATCTGTGCCCGTCCGCGCCTGGACCGCGTCCAGCGGCACTAACCCTGGCTCCCACAACCACCGCCACTATGACGCCAGCACCCTCCTCCATCTCAACACCGGTAGATCATCTGCCGGCCACCACGCATCCCCGACGAACACCATCGGACCCTTCACCTGCCACAACTGCGCCTTTTCCTCCCTCCGAATCACTAACCTGCCAGTCACCTCTCACGCCTTCTCCTCCCTCCGAACCACTAACCTGCCAGTCACCTCACGCAAAAACAACTGCAACCACCTCAACTGCATCCTCCTCAACACCCTCTCCGTCCGCAAGCACGCCGTCAAAATCTGTAACCTGCTCAACTCCACCTCCCCGGATGTTGCTTTCCTTACTGAAACCTGGCTGAACCCCACATCAATGCCGGACATCGCCATCCCCGATGGATACAAGATCTCCCACAAGGACTGAAGCAACCAACCGGGAGGAGGCATCACCATCATCCACAAACACTCCCTCCACATCACAACGAGCTCCGACTACCACTCACCAGGCTTGGAACACCTACACTTCAAGATCCAGGTCAGCCCCAACACTACCCTCCATCGCACCCTCATCTACAGACCTCCCGGACCTCGTCCTGCCTTCTGTGACTCCATCACCAACCTCATCACACCCCACGTCCTCCCCTCAACAGACTACATCCTCCTCGGTGACCTCAACTTCCACCTAGACAACCCCAATGACCACAACACTGCCAACCTCTTAGAAAACCTTGGAACCATCGGTCTAAAGCAACTCGTCAACTCCCCAACCCACTCAGCCGGACACACACTCGACCCTATCTTCTCTGCAGGCAACCACATCTCAGTCAACCACATCACCGAACTCCATTGGACTGACCACCATTGCATACATTTTTCCTTCAACAAACCCACCGCACACCTCTGGCAGCACCACCCACCCCGCAGAAACTGCCACCTCCACAGATGCCAACTCCTCCGCCCGCAACCTCCACCACTGGCTCACAGACTGCGCCAACAACCTTGCCCCTCTCAAGAAACCGTCCAACCGCCAACCCACCAACAAGGCTAGTTGGTTCACCCCTGCCCTCCAGGACTCCAAACACCACTGCAGGCGATTGGAAAGGACCTGGAGATCCAGCAAGACCCCCTCAAATAAAACAGCCTACAAAGAAGCGATCACTACCCACCACCACCTCATCAAAACCACCAAGAAGACAGACATCCAAGATAAAATCAATGCCAACGTCCACAACAGCAAGGAGCTGTTCACAGTAATCAAGGAATTCTCCAATCCCAACAGCAACACCAACGACATCCCACCCTCCCAGAACCTCTGCGATAACCTCACAATGTACTTCCACTGCAAGATTGTCGACATCTATGACAGCTTCGTGCCCCAGAACTCACCCACCACCACCTACTAATCAATTCCCACCGATACCTCACCCAAATACACCACCGCCTACCCCCCACTGATCATCTGGAGCCCCCTCACCACAGAGGACACCATCAGGATCATGAGATCGATCCACTCCGGAGCACCCTCGGACCCATGCCCGCATCACATTTTCAACAAAGCGGTTGACACCATCGCCCCCGAGCTCTGCAGCACCATCAACTGCTCCATCGAAACTGGCACCTTCCCGGATGACTGGAAGCATGCAGAATTAAAAGCCCTACTGAAAAACCCACGGCTGACCCCAATGACTACCGCCCAATCTCTTTGCTCCCCTTTACAACCAAAGTCATTGAGAAGTCCATCAACGCGCAACTCGTTGACTACATTGAAGCCAACCACACCCTGGACCCCTCTCAATCCAGTTTCAGGAGAAACCACAGCACCGAGACCGCCCTCCTCGCCACCACAGACGACATCCTCGCCCTACTCGACCGAGGAGAGACCGCCGCCCTCATTCTCCTAGACCTCTCAGCAGCATTTGACACTGTCTCCCACCTCACCCTCCGCAACCGACTACACGATGCCGGCATATGCGACAAAGCCCTGGAATGGATCACCTCCTTCCTCACCGGCAGAGCCCAGAAAGTTAGACTCCCACCCTTCACCTCCAAGCCCACAGAAATCAGCTGCGGTGTACCCCAAGGCTCTTCTCTGAGCCCCACCCTATTCAACATCTACATGGCCCTTCTCTCCGCCATCACCCAGCTAATCATCTCACTCACCAGTGACCACACCACCGCCAAGAGAAACATCCATGAAGGGCTGACAGCAGTCCCCACCTGGATGAACTACAACTGCCTAAAGCTAAACGCAGACAAGACCGAAGTCCTCCTCCTTGGTCCCACCACATCCGCGTGGAATAACTCCTGGTGGCCCACAGCCCTCGGACACCCTCCAACCCCCACCGACCATACACGAAATCTAGGCGTCATCCTGGACTCAACGCTCTCCATGGACCGGCAAATCAATGCCGTCTCTTCTGCATGCTTCCACACACTTCACCTGCTGCAAAAGATCTTCAAATGGATCCCAACCGAGACCAGGAAGATTGTCACTCACGCCCTCATAAGCAGCCGACTGGACTATGGTAACGCACTCTACGCCGGCACCACCATCAAGCTCCAAAAGAGACTACAGCACATCCAGAACTCCTCGGCCAGACTAATCCTTGACATCCCTCGTCAATGCCACATCACCAATCCACAACATTGGTCCCGAATACTTGAACCACCGCGTTACCTTCTACACCCCTGCCAGACAACTTCGATCGGCCGACCAAGCCCTCGCTGTCATCCCCTGCATCAGGAAAACCACAGCGGGAGGCAGATCCTTCTCTTACCTGGCTGCCAAGACTTGGAACACCCTCCCGCTGCACCTTAGACAAACTACCTCCCTAACTAAGTTCAGAAAGGACCTCAAGACCTGGCTCTTCGACTGAACTGCAACCCTCAGTGCCTTGAGACCCTTACGGGTGAATAGCCGCGCTTTACAAGAACCCAATATATAGATAGAAGAGGGGAGGAAGAAAAAAAAAAAGGGGGGAAAAGATAAGAAGTGTTACAGTGTTACACAGATATTATATTAATTGTGAGGGACGTGTAGCGTTCAAGGCCATATGTATAATGGGGACATACCCCGTGTAGAAATTTCAGAGTCAGCTAAGGAGAATCCAGGGAAATCAAAACTCTACAGAACTAGGGTTCAAAATAACATTCAAATGGCATATATTGTTTTACCCCATCAGATTAATATGTCATTTAGTTAACTTGGGAATTACATTCAGCACCAGCCACTTAGCTATGGCTAGAACCAACTATATAGGCCTAGATTAGGCCAATAGGGCATTTCCCAAATAACCACAGTTATATACAGAGTTTTCGTTATTCTACAAATAGAAAAAATATAGCTTCTTTATACAAATATCCCAGAAGAGTAATAACAGTGATACTATACTAAGTGTTGTTATGGGTCAGCCCTCTCCGACCGGTCTAGCGCTCAGGAGCTCACAATTTGTGTTTCTTCAGTTGGGTTATAGATATAATTGAGAGGTAGATTTTAACAGTATTCCAACTCCCATACCTGCATCACAATATTACAGTGCTAGTAATACACTAATGGGCCCAAACCTATTTGGTTACCAAATTATAACCATGATGCTCAGTTATTACCAAAGACATCACACTGCTGAGCAATACCAAACATAGGCCTAGATTTGGAGTTTGGCGTTATCCGTGAAAACCCGCGTTAGAGGTCCCTAACGCTGGTTTCTTACGGACTCCGGTATTTCGAGTTCATTTACCGACACTCAAAAATCACCCAACGCTCAAATTTCTACCGACACCTCAGACCCAGTAGTAAACATATACCGACAAAATAAACATTCACGAATCACAAAACAAATATTACACAAAGTACACTTACACTCATACAAACACGACACTATATTTATTTTTCAGATTTAATAATTTTTCATCAAAATACAAAGGATTAAGACATCGAGGCATCCTGCAATAACACTTTCTGGCCATCCGATGCAGAGAGAGCCACTCTGTGGCCCTCTCTGCACCGGACATCGATGGCCGGTATCGTTGGTGGGTGGGAGCCGACTTGGGAGGCGGGTGGGGCGGCCATCGGTGAGATCTGGAGGTGGAGGGGGGCGGGATCGGGGGCGGAGCCTTCGGGGGCGCGCACGGGCGCGCGCGCGTGCACGGTGGGTGGCGGGCGGGCGCGTGCATGGGGCGGGAGCGGGTGGGAACCGCTACACTACAGAAAAAAAGTAAAGAGTAAAGTGTATTAAAAAATGAAATAAACATTTTTAAAAAAAAGCATTTAAGCGATCTGGAAGGGGTGGGGGGTTGGTATTGGGGGGGGGGGAAGCTACACTACAGAAAAAGGAATTTTTTTTAATAAAAAAACATATTTTCACTAAAATGGGGTACTGGCAGACAGCTGCCAGTACCCAAGATGGCGCACATTAAGTCAGAGGGGGAGGGTTAGAGAGCTGTTGGGTGGGGGATCAGTGAGGTTGGGGGCTAAGGGGGATCCTACACAGAAGCATATGTAAATATGCTAAAACAAAATGCACAAAAAATGCACAAATTTTCCTTTTATTTTAGTACTGGCAGAGTTTCTGCCAGTACTTAAGATGGCGGGGGACATTTGTGGGGTAGGGGAGGGAAGAGAGATGTTTGGGAGGGATCAGGGGTCTGATGTTTCAGGTGGGAGGCTGATCTCTACACTAAAGCTAAAATTAACCCTGCAAGCTCCCTACAAGCTACCTAATTAACCCCTTCACTGCTAGCCATAATACACGTGTGATGCGCAGCGCCATTTAGCAGCATTCTAATTACCAAAAAGCAACGCCAAAGTCATATATGTCTGCTATTTCTTAACAAAGGGGATCCCAGAGAAGCATTTACAACCATTTGTGCCATAATTGCACAAGCTGTTTGTAAATGATTTCAGTGACAAACCTAAAATTGTGAAAAATGTAATGTTTTTTTTAATTTGATCGCATTTGGCGGTGAAATGGTGGCATGAAATATACCAAAATGGGCCTAGATCAATACTTGGGGTTGTCTACTACACTACACTAAAGCTAAAAATACCCCAAAAAGCTCCTTACATTCTCCCTAATTAACCCCTTCACTGCTGGGCATAATACACGTGTGGTGCGCAGTGGCATTTAGCGGCCTTCTAATTACCAAAAAGCAATGCCAAAGCCATATATGTCTGCTATTTCTGAACAAAGGGGATCCCAGAGAAGAATTTACAACCATTTATGCCATAATTGCACAAGCAGTTTGTAAATAATTTCAGTGAGAAACTGAAAGTTTGTGAAAAAATTTGTGAAAAAGTGAACAATTTTTTGTATTTGATCGCATTTGGCGGTGAAATGGTGGCATGAAATATACCAAAATGGGCCTAGATCAGTACTTTGGGATGTCTTCTAAAAAAAAATATATATATGTCAATGGATATTCAGGGATTCCTGAAAGATATCAGTGTCCCAATGTAACTAGCGCTAATTTTGAAAAAAAAATGTTTTGAAAATAGCAAAGTGCTACTTGTATTTATGGCCCTATAAGTTACAAAAAAAGCAAAGAAGATGTAAACATTGGGTATTTCTAAACTCAGGACAAAATTTAGAAACTATTTAGCATGGGTGTTTTTTGGTGGTTGTAGATATGTAACAGATTTTGGGGTTCAAAGTTAGAAAAAGTGTGTTTTTTTCCATTTTTCCTCATATTTTATAATTTTTTTTATAGTAAATGATAAGATATGATGAAAATAATGGTATTTTTAGAAAGTCCATTTAATGGCGAGAAAAACGGTATATAATATGTGTGGGTACAGTAAATGAGTAAGAGGAAAATTTCAGCTAAACACAAACACTGCAGAAATGTAAAAATAGCCTTGGTCCCAAACGGACAGAAAATGGAAAAGTGCTCTGGTCACTAAGGGGTTAAAGTTGCGAGATCTCGGGTGTTAGAAAAAAAACAACACAAATCCATTTTCCCATTGACTTACATTGACACACGGGAAAAGACCCTCATATACCTACATCTAACTAATAACATTATCACAAACATACACTCATCGATGCATACAAACAATATACACCACATGACATACAAAAAATATTTATTTATCACAAAAAGAACACGATTTAGTTACTTTTTCACACAAGCTCATGACGTCACTCACTTTACGAGGAAAACCAGTCTTAGAAAAAAAAATTACCAATTTTTAGAGCCTCCATTGACTTCTATTGGGAAGACGTGCTGGTGCACGCGAAACCCACATTTCCCTAATGCACGCAAATAGCGTAGACAGAAAAACTCCAAATACCAGCGCTAGAAAATACATGATTTCATGCGTTAGACCCAGCTATGATAAATAGATCAAGAAATGACTATTTCCCTATGGTGTATTTATGGATTTTACTTATTGAATATTCACAACACCATTAAATTGTTTCAGACTTTTATATTACATCAACTACAAATCAACATCACTAGTAACAAACTTTTATTTTAAAAAATATTACATTTAAACGGACACAAAAATAATGTCAACTTTTCAGGATTCACAAACACTACACAATGGGAAACAATTCTCATTTACCTTTATTTTTGCATTTCAGTTATTCAACTCATATGCTTGCAGCAACAGCATATCTACATAGGCTTAACACATGATCAGTCATGGATGCACATACATTACTTTTATCATTCACTCATACATGTGCATTCAAATGATGGGGGAAAAACACATTACATTCTCTATAGGAATCACAAAACAGAACATATGGATTTTACTGTACTTTTAACATCATGATTCCATCACCAGAAACCATTAGGAATTACGTACAACAAGAACATCATTACACAAGATTACAGATGTCACTTTATGGGAAGGAACAACAATGCCAGACCGCTATATAGAAGTCAGCATATGTGGGACACAATCACAATATATACGTATATGTACATAACACGCATCACCCATCACGCAACCACAAAGCACACATTTAGATTTTATTATGCACACAATAACAATGTAGTACAATACAACAACACAATGAGGATTTCAGAACTACATAGGCAGGTTAATAATATCATGACGTCATTAGAAGATTCAACCATACACATCACAGATTCACGACTGTACCGCCCCTTTCGGAACTTTAACACTCAATACTACAATACAACATATACGTAAAGAACAGTTTGGAACAGCATTATTAGGGAGATTTGAATGGGACAATTAATAAATATTGTCAGATCGCAAATCACTTATATATATAATACTACAGATGACAGCCGGAAGTTATTCAGCATTAGTGCGATTTGAAAGGGACGCATACAATATTGACAGCTCGGCAATCACTTATATACACAATACTACAGATGACAGCCGGAAGTTATTCAGTATTAGTGCCATTTGAATGGGACGCATACAATATTGACATCTCGGCGATCATTTATATATACAATACTACAGATGACAGCCGGAAGTTATTCAGTATTAGTGAGATTTGAATAGGACGCATACAATATTGACATCTCGGCAATCACTTATATGATCTGTTCACCATCAACATTGCTTGCAGCAGCAACCACAGCCTCCCAGACACTGTTCAGAGAGGTGTACTGTTTTCCCTCCTTGTAAATCTCACATTTGATGATGGGACCACAGGTCTCAATGGGGTTCAGATCAGGTGAACAAGGAGGCCATGTCATTAGATTTTCTTCTTTTATACCCTTTCTTGCCAGCCACGCTGTGGAGTACTTGGACGCGTGTGATGGAGCATTGTCCTGCATGAAAATCATGTTTTTCTTGAAGGATGCAGACTTCTTCCTGTACCACTGCTTGAAGAAGGTGTCTTCCAGAAACTGGCAGTAGGACTGGGAGTTGAGCTTGACTCCATCCTCAACCCGAAAAGGCCCCACAAGCTCATCTTTGATGATACCAGCCCAAACCAGTACTCCACCTCCACCTTGCTGGCGTCTGAGTCGGACTGGAGCTCTCTGCCCTTTACCAATCCAGCCACGGGCCCATCCATCTGGCCCATCAAGACTCACTCTCATTTCATCAGTCCATAAAACCTTAGAAAAATCAGTCTTGAGATATTTCTTGGCCCAGTCTTGACGTTTCAGCTTGTGTGTCTTGTTCAGTGGTGGTCGTCTTTCAGACTTTCTTACCTTGGCCATGTCTCTGAGTATTGCACACCTTGTGCTTTTGGGCACTCCAGTGATGTTGCAGCTCTGAAATATGGCCAAACTGGTGGCAAGTGGCATCTTGGCAGCTGCACGCTTGACTTTTCTCAGTTCATGGGCAGTTATTTTGCGCCTTGGTTTTTCCACACGCTTCTTGCGACCCTGTTGACTATTTTGAATGAAACGCTTGATTGTTCGATGATCACGCTTCAGAAGCTTTGCAATTTTAAGAGTGCTGCATCCCTCTGCAAGATATCTCACTATTTTTAACTTATCTGAGCCTGTCAAATCCTTCTTTTGACCCATTTTGCCAAAGGAAAGGAAGTTGCCTAATAATTATGCACACCTGATATAGGGTGTTGATACAATACTACAGATGGCAGACGGAAGTTATTCAGTATTAGTGCCATTTTAATGGGACGCATACAATATTGACTGCTCGGCAATCACTTATATATACAATACTACAGATGGCAGACGGGAAGTTCGGAATTATTATTTCGATTTTAAAGGGACGCATACAATATTGACAGCTCGGCAATCACTTATATATACAATACTACAGATGGCAGATGTTACTTTATCGTTTACAAACAATGTTGCAGCAACATTGATCGATCACATTCGATGCACACATTATACACAACTATGCACTTTCATTCATGTTAGCCTGGACGTGTGCTTGTTACTATAAGATTGCGTTTAAGAAATATTGATTACGCATATGATCAAACATTACAAACATGCACTGTATGTGTGATATTTGACACTTTCACATTGAGATTCATTGTTGGAAAACAACATTTCAGCAAACAACCATTAAACGCCCACTGTGAAAGCATTCGCGCCGCTCACATACAAACAGGTGAATACAATCAGCAATCATTACTAACTCACTACCATTGGACTAATTGTACTATAAATCCCCCAAACAACATGGCCAAAGCATCACTTGTGATCCACATCAGATCAAGTGCATACCTTGTTACGCTGTTTTGAAAGATGGATGACGATGACATGGTAGACGCTGCTGGTGCTGCTATTGGCGAACTAGCTGTTGGTCGAATCAGGCAGCCTCGGCGGCTCATACTGAGACGAAGGGGTCGTCTGGTTCGAGGTCCTCCTGTCTACAGGGTGAGACCCACCTTGGAAAACATGAGCGACTTTGAGGTTTATGATAAGTATCGGCTCGATCGCGAACAGCTCATTGGCCTTTACGATCTTCTTAAACCTCATTTGGAGCCACGTATAAGAATAAGGACTGCTGTTCCCGTCATGAGTAAGATGCTAAGCTGTCTATACGTCCTGGCCTCCGGGAGTTTTCAATCCGGAGAACTGTACATGCATGGCCTGGCTCAAGGTACATTCTCTGTGGTGTTTGATAACTTTCTGGACGCCATGGTACGTATCAGTAAGCATTACATAGGATTCCCACAGAATGATGGTGATTGGAGGCGCCTGAAGCGGGAATTCTTTGATATTGCTCAATTGCCCAATGTCTTGGGAGCCATAGATTGTACCCACATTGCGCTGCGTGCTCCAATTGATGACTTGCCCTTCAGAAATCGCAAACATTTTCATAGCCTCAACGTGCAGTATGTTTGTGACGCACGGATGAGGATTATGCATGTGTGTGCGAATTTTGGAGGGGCTAGTCATGATGCCCGCATCCTCTCTCTGTCGTCCCTGTGGAGACCGTTTGAGGAAAGACAAATGCCCCCTGGTTATCTCGTTGGTGAGTATTTGTGCACAACATGGTTAATTTGTTTGACAATTGCCACTGTAGTTTTAAAATGTTAGCGTAATGTTCAGCTATAGGATGCAATTTAACCATATATTTTCCCCCCGCTAATGTCTACTTTTAGTTCAATGCAGATATGTAGCATGTCTTACCTTAAATGCTCAGATAGAGAATGCAATGTAACCATGTAGTTTGCATTTTACACAAGGCTTGATTTAGGAGAAATACGCATATGTAGCATGTCTTAGCTGAAATGGCAAGATATTAGCTAATGCAATTTAACCATGTCATTGTCTCTTTCCGCTAATGTCTTTTAGTTCAATGCAGATATGTAGCATGTCTTACCTTAAATGCTCAGATAGAGAATGCAATGTAACCATGTAGTTTGCATTTTACACAAGGCTTGATTTAGGAGAAATACGCATATGTAGCATGTCTTAGCTGAAATGGCAAGATATTAGCTAATGCAATTTAACCATGTCATTGTCTATTTCCGCTAATGTCTTTTAGTTCAATGCAGATATGTAGCATGTCTTACCTTAAATGCTCAGATAGAGAATGCAATGTAACCATGTAGTTTGCATTTTACACAAGGCTTGATTTAGGAGAAATACGCATATGTAGCATGTCTTAGCTGAAATGGCAAGATATTAGCTAATGCAATTTAACCATGTCATTGTCTCTTTCCGCTAATGTCTTTTAGTTCAATGCAGATATGTAGCATGTCTTACCTTAAATGCTCAGATAGAGAATGCAATGTAACCATGTAGTTTGCATTTTACACAAGGCTTGATTTAGGAGAAATACGCATATGTAGCATGTCTTAGCTGAAATGGGAAGATATTAGCTAATGCAATTTAACCATGTCATTGTCTCTTTCCGCTAATGTCTTTTAGTTCAATGCAGATATGTAGCATGTCTTACCTTAAATGCTCAGATAGAGAATGCAATGTAACCATGTAGTTTGCATTTTACACAAGGCTTGATTTAGGAGAAATACGCATATGTAGCATGTCTTAGCTGAAATAGGAAGATATTAGCTAATGCAATTTAACCATGTCATTGTCTCTTTCCGCTAATGTCTTTTAGTTCAATGCAGATATGTAGCATGTCTTACCTTAAATGCTCAGATAGAGAATGCAATGTAACCATGTAGTTTGCATTTTACACAAGGCTTGATTTAGGAGAAATACGCATATGTAGCATGTCTTAGCTGAAATGGGAAGATATTAGCTAATGCAATTTAACCATGTCATTGTCTCTTTCCGCTAATGTCTTTTAGTTCAATGCAGATATGTAGCATGTCTTACCTTAAATGCTCAGATAGAGAATGCAATGTAACCATGTATTTTGCATTTTACACAAGGCTTGATTTAGGAGAAATACGCATATGTAGCATGTCTTAGCTGAAATGGGAAGATATTAGCTAATGCAATTTAACCATGTCATTGTCTCTTTCCGCTAATGTCTTTTAGTTCAATGCAGATATGTAGCATGTCTTACCTTAAATGCTCAGATAGAGAATGCAATGTAATCATGTAGTTTGCATTTTACACAAGGCTTGATTTAGGAGAAATACGCATATGTAGCATGTCTTAGATGAAATGGGAAGATAGAGAATAATATTGAAATTGATTTTTTTATTTTAAAATAAACATTTGTTACTGGATTATCGTGTACAAAACTTTTTATTGGACTCCAAATACTATTTGAGGATTCTGTTAGAATTATGTTGTGTTCATAATTTATAGGTGATTCTGGGTACATGAGCCGGCCTTGGCTCATTACCCCCTTGCGTAGCCCGACTGATGTGTCTGAGGAGCGCTACAATAGGGCTCAAAAGAGAACCAGGGCGGTGGTTGAACGGATGTTCGGGCTCCTGAAGATGAGGTTCAGGTGCCTGGACAGGTCGGGAGGAGCCCTCCAGTACAACCCAAAGAAGGTGGCTAAGATCGTTGTAGCCTGTAGCGTCCTGCATAATATTGCACAGCGGGCTGGGATGCTGCAGGCCGTCCGGCCGGACAGAAACCTCCTCAGAGATGAGGAGGATGATCCTGTTCTAGAGGGGCCATTCCGGGACGAGGGGCTCAATGTCAGAGCAGACATCATCAACCGCAACTTTAGACGGTAAAGAATAGAAGTTAGACTGGAGTATTGTCAATAGATGTGAACTCTAGGGAAATGACAAGTAGAGAATTGTGCAAACATGTTAGGATTGTTCATCAAATGCTAAAAATGTGTTTCATTTATTAATATAGGTGATGCTCTGGGCATTGGGTCCTGTAGCGAGTCTTTGCCACCTGGTTTTTAAAGAGGACATCAGATGGTAAGTATAAATGTATGGACTGTTGCTGGCATGAATTGTACACAAATACATCATATGGCATACATTTTCGAAACTAGTATTTAGTTTACACATTACTTAAAATGTAAATACTCAGAAAGGGATCCTCTAGCATGACTATGGTTCAATGTCACACATTAGAGGTTTGTTCTGCTCAATATGACTCATCTTCACACTTGATAGAACATAACACAAGATGCTACACACGCTTAGTAAGCTAGTGACAGAAATTTATTCTGAAATGGGGGGTGGGAGAGGGGTACAGAAATGATTCACACACTTGTAGTAATTTTTATTAAACTTTTTCTGCCATTAGGGAGCTGAATTAATCTAAAGACTGAAAGGGAAGAATTAGAAGCCTGACAGTGAAGATTGCCCAGACTGACAGTGGAAAAAGCCAAGATTGAAATTGAAGTATACCAATGGGATCATGTCTGGCATTATCTTTCCAATCTGCTGACCTTGAAAACCATACAAAGACATGTTCACATGGTAAGTGCCAACTATTTGATAGAATAAGGCTGTGGAGGCATCCTATTGGAGACACTTAGATGATTTTCTAATTTTTAGATGGTATTTCACAGTCCTCTATTTTTGAAATGATGAATAAGACACCTATTGAAGATCAACTGTTTAGCCCTGAATTGACTTTCAAAGACCATGCATTATCCAGGTTGGTGTACCAATGCATGCTAGTTAAGAATCACAGGAAGAATGTTGAATATTAGTAGCTTACATACATTAGTCATATTTAGTTCTTAATTAGATATTTAGGGATCACAATCAGACACTTAGATGATTTTACTTTTTTAGATGGTATTTCACAGTCCTCTATTTATGAAATGATGAATAAGACACCTATTGAAGATCAACTGTTTACCCCTGAATTGACTTTCAAAGACCATGCATTATCCAGGTTGGTGTACCAATGCATGCTAGTTAAGAATCACAGGAAGAATGTTGAATATTAGTAGCTTACAGACATTAGTCATATTTAGTTCTTAATTAGATATTTAGGGATCACAATCAGACACTTAGATGATTTTACTTTTTTAGATGGTATTTCACAGTCCTCTATTTTTGAAATGATGAATAAGACACCTATTGAAGATCAACTGTTTACCCCTGAATTGACTTTCAAAGACCATGCATTATCCAGGTTGGTGTACCAATGCATGCTAGTTAAGAATCACAGGAAGAATGTTGATTATTGGTAGCTTACATACATTAGTCATACTTATTTCATCATTAGATATTTAGGGATCACAATCCGAAAAAGGAATACATATTATAGTTGATATAGAGGTATTTGAATGGACATGAAATATGACATTTATGTTCAACATATATATTATTGAAATGTGATATACATTATTATGTATAATTAGAAATTCAGATATTTTAATTTATTTTTTATTACACAATATAATGGTGTATCTTTTTTTTTTTTTTTTTTTTAATTTAATTAATAAATATCTTGAAAAAATGTTGAACAAAGTTAGAGCATAGACACAAGATGATTGTAAATGTATTTTATGAATATTTGACAACGTGTGTATTAACTTTGTTAAAATTTTGTTTTTTAATTTCAGATTGTCATCTGATGACTTCCAGGAATATTTTTTTGTTTTTGTTTCAAAAACTTTTAATTTTTTAAATGGTAATAATAAACATTTTATTATTAAATACACTCTTTTGAACAGATTATAATAAATATCCATATAATCTGTCAATAAAAAACAATTTGACTCCCATGACTGGTAGTTGTCTATTTGACAAGCACATGCATAAGATCAAATAATGCATTAATTTTAGAAAATCCACTGATTCAGGGAATATTACATTAAACTATCTTTTTTAACATTAATTGGGGAGTGAGATCCATTGATGCTTTTCTTTGGAAATTCTTAGATGTTAAAATTCGGATATGTAGTCAAAATTTGTCATAAATTATTTGTTTTCACTTTTAAGAAGGGGAAGTGGTTCAATTACATTAAAGTGACAGTGTTGTTGAATGTAAAATTAATTTTATAAGATCTTGTATCTTCCTTGGGTATCTCAAAACATTATTTGCTAAATTATTTTAATTTTTACATTTATAAATGGTAGGTCATTTAACTTGATATTTTTCACAAGCTAGTTATTGGATGCCAGGTTAATCGATTTGATTTTCTAGTGTAGTCATTTAACTATAGTTATTAATATTATGTAGTTTTTAAAATCTTACCTCTTGGGTTAGACATCACATATCTATATATAATTTTCATTCCCCTTTAGTTTATTTTGACAATGTTAAATCAACATTCCAAATGTTTTGGTCCTTAAAGGGACATTCACAAAGTATATTGTGTATTGATTTTTAAATAATTCATAAAAGAATTTAAACATATTTAGAAAGTACTATAGAATTACATTCAGTCTTTAAATATACTTTGAAAAAAAATACATCAATGCACATATCTTAGTCAATTACATAAGGCATCTATGTGCAACCAACAATCAGCATCAAAATAGCCTATGTAGATATGTATTTAATCCAAGAATATATATAATTACAATCTAATGATTGAATACCAAAACCTATTAAGTTGTTCAAATATTATAATCTTATCCAAAATGCATACATAACATATAGCTTAATGTCCCTCTAAGCTGAAGACTCAGAAATACCTCCTTTACAATATATATTTCAGTCAGTGTGTAAAACAATCCAGAAGTTAATCTAAATTTGCTTTACTCATATGTTATACTAATTTAGCAAAAGGAAGGTGCCTAGGTTTCTGATATTTCAAGCATTATTGTGAAATGTTTATTTAAAGGGACATGAACTCAAAATATACTTAAAGGGAGACAGTTAAAAAATTAATGATTTATACATTCTGAATGAGTATTCTATTTTAAGCAACTTTAAAAATTGTCTCATATTATGAATGCTCCTTGTGATCTTGCTATCATTACTTTAAAAATAAGGCATTAAATAGATAATTTATTTGCTTCAGTACTCTGGACAGAACTTGTTTTTTTGTGGTGGATTAATTTATCCAACAATCATCAAGGACAACCCAGTTTTTTTGCAACAATTGTCCATAATCTAAAATATCATTATTGATTTGCAAAGAAAGATAACAAGATAATTCTTAACATTTGAGAATCGGATTAAAATATAAAGTTGCTTAACATTTCATGCTCAATCTGAATCACCAATTCTAAATTTGTTTGGACAGTGTCCCTTTAAGAGATTTAAAGAGTGTATTTACTTCTCTTCTTATCTTGACATACTTTGCTTGAAAAGCATATCGAGATAGGCTCAGTAGATGAAGATTGGTGGATGCACAGAGATGCCTTATGAGATTGGCTCAACCATGTGCATTTAAATTTCTTCTGTTGAGGATATCTAAATACTAAGATAAATTGATTTACATTTTAAAGTCTAAAAATGTTCTATCTCTACAGATCATTAGATAACATTGTTTGGTTGTAATGTCTATTTAAAAATAAAGACGCCATTGCACAATAACATATATGAGCACTTCAGACAAATACAAGCTCGAGGTTTATTTACTAATAACAAACAAACCTGTAGTTTAACATTTATAAACAGATTATCCAAGTTACTGACATTATAACCTGAATTTGAACATTCAGAAATATTGCGTGGGAAACGCATCTTGAAACACCAGATTAGCATCTTTAAACATTAGAGTCTAATGTCACGCAATAGCACACAATCAATGTGCATTATGAAATACATTTAATAGAGCAATATCAATACTTCACAATAAGTCAAGAAATGGATTTTATGAACAATAAAGACATACAATATTAAATGTGTATTTGTATTAAAGAAACAGACCGTTATTAAACCGAGAAATGTCTACAACATTTAATAATGTGACAGTATTAGATTTTAAAGAGAATTTAATCATTAATATTTAACGGATCACGGATATTAAATCTGCGTCACACATATCCGCATGACAGGCCCATGAGTTACAAATAAGTCTACATGAAAAATGAAGTTACAGCACCACCAGGAGGTATGTGTAAGGAAGTTACTAAGATATGAAACATTAAGGAACGGCCAATCAGAGTTCATCACACAAACACAACTTGAGTCAGGATGGTCTCACAGACATTCTAACAATATTTCAAACTTTTATCCAATCAGATGTACAGATAACTTGTCCCATGGTGCATCTCATGTTTACTTCACCATATAAAAGTCGATTACACGTTGCCATCTTTGTCAGTTCTCTAATGCCTGCAGGCAGTATATAATATTTTTCAAAAATTATATTCGACAACCCAGCAGGCATGTCAGCTCCCAGGTTCACCAAGGAGGAGAGCGCTGCACTGGTCCACGCCGTCAAGGACTTTTATCCCCAGCTGTTTGGGAACAAGAGGAGGTTGACAGATGCGCATGTTAAGAAGGCCCTCTGGGAGTCTATCACCAATGCGGTTAGATTGGTGTGTGACATCCAGAGGACCCAGGATCAGATCATGAGAAGATTCGGAGATATGAGGTTGCGGTTAACAAAAAAAGTCAACCTCATTAGGGACTGGGTACAAGCCCGTAAAAGAGGGGGCAAAAGAGAGGCCCCGCGGAAACTGTACCTACTCCCTTATGAGGTGACTTTATGCGAGCTCCTCAATCTCCGGGTCCCCAAAAGATTTAGATCCTCGCCATCCTCGGCCTCCTCTTCTTCCCTCCCAGCTGCGGGATCTGAAAGTCCTGACGTGGGGGCCAGGGCAGCTGCTTCTCCGTCCGGTGGCCTGGGAGGAGATGGAGAATCTGAACCAGGTAATTATCCAACTTCATATAATATCTTAATATGTGATTTTTTTAAAAAGAATTTGTATATAGTCAGATACTAAACCTATACAGATCTCACAACATACACTACATATGATGTTTAGATATCTGATTTTAGATTAGTGACACATGAAATAGGAATGATGTGTCTTGCGCTCTACAGAATATGCGTCACAGAGCGAAAATGGAATAGCGCATACACGTTAACATGGGTTAGCTGTAAGTGGCATTGCTTTATACATGTTGGTCAAATGACGGATGCGTAATTCCGCATGGAATCATTGCGCAATGATCGCGAAAATGGAATTTCGCATACACGTTAACGTGGGTTAGCTGTAAGTGGCATTGCTTTATACATGTTGGTCAAATGACGGATGCGTAATTCCGCATGGAATCATTGCGCAATGATCGCGAAAATGGAATTTCGCATACACGTTAACATGGGTTTGCTGTAAGTGGCATTGCTTTATACATGTTGGTCAAATGACGGATGCGTAATTCCGCATGGAATCATTGCGCAATGATCGCGAAAATGGAATTTCGCATACACGTTAACATGGGTTTGCTGTAAGTGGCATTGCTTTATACATGTTGGTCAAAATGAAATGTGAATTATTATATATGTGAAGAATACAGTATTCTTATTTTCAATATTATACATAATAAAAAAAGAAGAATCCAAATAAATTATAACATATGCCCATCAATTGATGAGAATGAAATAACACCAAAAAATAATTAAAGCTACAGTAAACAACACAACTGATTGAAAATAAGAGTACAGGATATATTTATCATGAATTGAATTGAGGAAACAATTAACTCATGGGACTACCAAAGGATTAATATTTTTAAATTGATTTGCTAATAATGTAAAGATTTTAAAAATGGCATAATTTGTATTAATGATATCCAATCCTCATTTAATATATTACAGATCTGGATGTTGGTGCTGGATCCTTAAGGCAGGGCTTGTCACAGTATGGTATGTCTCATTTTAATTTACATTTGTCTTAGAAACATGGACAGAACATTACATACTAAATCCACATTGTTCAATATTTATATTTATCTGCAAAATGTATTTTAAAACTTTTTGCAAATAAGAATAAATAAAAATAAAAAATTGGATTACATTGTATGACTACTCTGGTTTTGTTTTGAATTTAAGATATCCCATCTATTCTGGATGTTTTAATGTAAGATTCTTTGAATGTCCAATTTATGTTCTTCCCTTGTGTATTGCTTAATCTTATTTGTATACATTTTTAAATAATACACACAATTTTGCATATGTTTAGATTTTAAAAATATAGATTCAATTATTGAAATTGATCACGTCATTTAAGGGACATGCCAACTAAATTTTACATAGAATTATTTTTAAACGTGATTTTATTGTTTTGTTTAAACATTTTATGAGCTACATTGGTTCAGTCTATTGTTTTAGTTCATAAAATTTTTTATGGATTTTGGTTTAGGTTAAACAATGCATTACTGGTATTATCCGGCTGTTTTTCTATGCATAAATTGGCATATTTGCAAAAGTTAAAATCATGTGTTCAGATAACAGTAGTACATAGTTTCAAAAAGTATACAATTACACATTTAGAGCTTAATGTCCCTTTAATAGATGAAAATTAAATAATTCTTCGGATATCCTTAAATAACATATTAGATTGGAATTGCATGCTCAATCCCATTCATTACATCAACATATGGAGTAGAGAATTCATTAACACCAACATTGTCAAATCAATATAATTTTATATTAAAGGGATACTGAGCTAAAATTATTAATGTTGTCATTCAGATAGAGTATGCAATATTAATAAACATTTAAATATAATACTATAATCATATGTGAAATATTCTATTGCTAAATGTATTTTAAAATCAAGAATGTACGTTTATCTGCAGCTCAATTTTTGTTGACCAACCTGGGTTTTGATTGATGATTGGTGGATACCTTCAACAAACAATATTTATTGAATCCAATATTGCTTATCTGCCTTTAAGATTAAAATGTAGCAACATTCAAATTATAATAGGAGTCAATGTTAAATCATTTTGAACAGTTTGAACAGTGAAATCAATGATTGAAATAAATCATGTCAGTGTCCCTTTAATAAACAATAGATTCATTCATCTTTACATTCTTTGGATTAAACAATATTGATATATAATTCACATATTCACTGTTGGAGTTACTTTATAGATATCAGCATACTCTAACAGCACCATGATTACATATTTGTACTAATCAATTTGGTTTTGTATTGTGATAAATATGTGTTGTGTCCTAAACAAGATTACTGTACATTGCACAAATGGCTCAATGTGCCACATGTCTTTGTTTATATTTGTCAACAGCTGTTCTTCAAAATGTGGTTTGTGTGTATTCTTTTAAGAACATTGATCAATGGGTATATTTAGATATGCAATAGCATCGTATGAGATGAGTTTGATGTCTAATATAGTCAGAAATTAAACATATGTTCAATACAACATTTTTAACAGAATCCCCTTGATTCAATCAAGCATTTTTTTGTTTAATGACTGCTCTATTCTTCACATTTTCAAGTTGATTATTCTTAAAATTCGCTACAGATGTGATTTAGTGATATCCCAAATGTGTTCATTAATATATATCTATATCATTCATAGAGAGAGTTGGTGTGGGGAGCCCACAGGAATCCAGCAGTGACACAGAGCCACCTTTGCGGTCTCCTGGTAAGTCCATTGACTCATTTATATGTCATTGAAGGTGTATTGGTAATCAATATTATGAGCATGATTCTGATGAAGCATAACATTTGAAACAAACATATAATTTACTCCTCTGATTATATATTAATTTTCTTTGAATATTGAAAGATTAATAATTAAAACTTTCTTAGTCTACACATTTGTTATTCAGAAGATGTATAGCATATGTTTGTTTCCATGTTCATTTTTGACAACAGTCATCAAGTGATACACACATGAGAAATCTTAAATGTTCTATGTACTATGCTTTTATGATTTTTAAATTAATACAAACAATACATCGAAAATCTGAATCATTGAGAATAACAAATCTAATGTAATTTGTATGCTCCATCAAAATGATGTAAATCATAACTTTGGGTGTGTATATCTTTAATGCAACATTGATGTGTGTCTTTGATCAACAGTAACATATGTTATAATATCTGATCTTAACGTGTACACAACATGTTATGTTTTACAGAGATTGATTTAACATGTGTGACGGAGGAGGAAGAGGCTGCCTTGAAGTCTGATGGTATGTGAAATATATCTATCATGTTTCCAACATGTTGCTTTATTGGAAATCATTTTATTGAAGACATTCAAAGTCTACAGCTTTTGCACTTTAAAAAGGAAGATTATTTGTCTGTTCAAATACACTACTGACCCCTTTCTATATCAGGCAGCATGAAATATTTTTTATTTTTTTTTGTTTTTATTTTTAAATTTATAATTCATGCCATCATTATGTCACATGCATATTCCAGGCCAAAACACAATAATAATGTTATAATTCTACAGACAGTCATTGATATTCATCTGAGTGCCTATATGCATACCATATCCTCATTTCATAATTGGTTAGAAGTACATTGAAAACATAATCAATTTGAAATGCGTTGATTTGATTTCATGATGTATGAGATGTTAATATATTTAGATTATTTTTTTCAGATGGATCCTCCACCTCTGGTCATCTGGTTTCCGCCCCTGCCCAGTCCCCTGACCAGTCACAGACCCCTGCCCATGCCCAGACCACTGCCCAGGCCCAGACCCCTGCCCATGCCCAGACCACTGCCCAGGCCCAGACCCCTGCCCATGCCCAGACCACTGCCCAGGCCCAGACCCCTGCCCATGCCCAGACCACTGCCCAGGCCCAGACCCCTGCCCAGGCCCAGACCCCTGCCGGTCCTTCCCATTTGTCATTTCCTGTCCCTCCCAAAAAACGCCCCTTCACCGTATTATGGGCCGTACAGCTGCCCAGACCCCAACTCACCACTCCCCAGCTGTACGGCTTACCCCGGAGCAGCAGCTCATCCCTCCCCAACCCAATCCCATCCCTCCCCAACACAATCCCATCCCTCCCCCCTGTCTCAACCTTCATTGTCCTGGGTGTCGGATTGTGCTTCCCAGGCACAGCTGTAAGTATCATTCAAAATCAACATTATAAGATACTTAAAGGTACACTGAAGGAAAATTGTTTCTATTGTGATTCAAATAGAGCATGCAATGTTAATCAAATTTATAATTTACTACTCTTATGAATTATTCTTCATTCTCTTGCTATCTTTATTGAAACAAAGAAATGCCTAGAATTAATTTTAAATAGAAAATACTTGTGGGCATCATTTCTTTATTGTTGGATGAATGTATCCATCAACCAGTAGGGACAACCAAAGTTGATAAACAAATATGGTCTGCCCTAAAAACCTACATTCTTGCATTCAAAATCTAGCTAGAGAATTCTAACATTTAAAGAATATGTTTAATTTTTTCATATTTGTAATGTCATGCTCTATCTGAATCAGTCAATTAAATATTTAGGTTCAGTGTCCCTTTAATTTGATATCACTACATATACCAATCACCACTACTTGGATCCAACAATTTATGTACAAATGTTGATACATTATCTCTTGTCTAACCCAGTGGGAATGTAATTTCTTCAGGTTGCTATGTTTACACAGCTTGTCCTCAACGCCAAAATGTTTAAGGATAGGTGTGCCTACCACAGTATAATTAAAATATTTAAATTGCTAATGTAAGTACAATGTAAATCCTTTAACAAGATTTGATACACTCAAGCTGTATAAGTGGATCATCGAAAACCAATTAAAGGGGACAACATGTTTGAGTAAACTGTCCCTTTAATGATTTTGGTCTGTCTGAATAACATATTTAATGTGTAAAGAATCAATTTAAACAAATTGATGTAAAGAATGATTTGTCTTTATGATGACAATGTATCTTTGCTTATTTTTTCGTCTATTGTGTAATTATCCTTAATATTTGATTTATTCTTTATTTTAGGCTGTGACTCAGCATGGCTCATGCTAGAAGGTATAGCACGAGTAGAGCAGGCCGTGTTGAGGAACGCAGCTGAGAGGGATGAACGACACCATGCAGGCCCAGCTCCGGGTTCAGGATTTGACTCTGCGGCAGATCATGCTATTAAATTCAAGGCCTGAATCCGGAGCTGGACATGCACAGGACGATGAAGAGGATGACCAGTAAGTGGAGGATCTGGAGATGCTCCAAGGGCGCAGATAAGAATCCTCCGTCCACATGTTGATGTTTTTGTTATTGTTGCCATTTGGCCTTTTTCTAAGTTTATTGTTGTGCCTGTTGCACTCTTTTACCTTGTCATATGTCTCCAATGGGGCTATGCTGGCCCTTGGCAACTCTCTTCATGGACTGTGATGCACTGTGTTACCTTGTCATATGTCTCCAATGGGGCTATGCTGGCCCTTGGCAACTCTCTTCATGGACTGTGATGCACTGTGTTACCTTGTCATATGTCTCCAATGGGGCTATGCTGGCCCTTGGCAACTCTCTTCATGGACTGTGATGCACTGTGTTACCTTGTCATATGTCTCCAATGGGGCTATGCTGGCCCTTGGCAACTCTCTTCATGGACTGTGATGCACTGTGTTACCTTGTCATATGTCTCCAATGGGGCTATGCTGGCCCTTGGCAACTCTCTTCATGGACTGTGATGCACTGTGTTACCTTGTCATATGTCTCCAATGGGGCTATGCTGGCCCTTGGCAACTCTCTTCATGGACTGTGATGCACTGTGTTACCTTGTCATATGTCTCCAATGGGGCTATGCTGGCCCTTGGCAACTCTCTTCATGGACTGTGATGCACTGTGTTACCTTGTCATATGTCTCCAATGGGGCTATGCTGGCCCTTGGCAACTCTCTTCATGGACTGTGATGCACTGTGTTACCTTGTCATATGTCTCCAATGGGGCTATGCTGGCCCTTGGCAACTCTCTTCATGGACTGTGATGCACTGTGTTACCTTGTCATATGTCTCCAATGGGGCTATGCTGGCCCTTGGCAACTCTCTTCATGGACTGTGATGCACTGTGTTACCTTGTCATATGTCTCCAATGGGTCAAGTCTCAATGGGGCTATGCTGGCCCTTGGCAACTCTCTTCATGGACTGTGATGCACTGTGTTACCTTGTCATATGTCTCCAATGGAGCTATGCTGGCCCTTGGCAACTCTCTTCATGGACTGTGATGCACTGTGTTACCTTGTCATATGTCTCCAATGGGGCTATGCTGGCCCTTGGCAAGGCAACTCTCTTCATGGACTGTGATGCACTGTGTTACCTTGTCATATGTCTCCAATGGGGCTATGCTGGCCCTTGGCAACTCTCTTCATGGACTGTGATGCACTCTGTTACCTTGTCATATGTCTTCAATGGGGCTATGCTGGCCCTTGGCAACTCTCTTCATGGACTGTGATGCACTCTGTTACCTTGTCATATGTCTCCAATGGGGCTATGCTGGCCCTTGGCAACTCTCTTCATGGACTGTGATGCACTGTGTTACCTTGTCATATGTCTCCAATGGAGCTATGCTGGCCCTTGGCAACTCTCTTCATGGACTGTGATGCACTGTGTTACCTTGTCATAGGTCTCCAATGGGGCTATGCTGGCACTTGGCAACTCTCTTCATGGACTGTGATGCACTGTGTTACCTTGTCATATGTCTCCAATGGGGCTATGCTGGCCCTTGGCAACTCTCTTCATGGACTGTGATGCACTGTGTTACCTTGTCATATGTCTCCAATGGGGCTATGCTGGCCCTTGGCAACTCTCTTCATGGACTGTGATGCACTCTGTTACCTTGTCATATGGCTCAAATATTCCTTATTTTTACAAGATTATTTATAAACGTTGTTGATGTTTTCTTACATACTAATAAAAGACATGTCCTCATTCTTTATTTTATTGATTGGAATCTCTAGTTTATCTGGTTGATCCTTAAAGGGACCTACCAAAAATAATGGATTTTCAAGAATCATATATGTAATACAATTGTAAATGACTTTAAGATTAACATCTCCAATGTAATTTTATTATTTGTCTTTATATATTTTTCTCAAAGCTTTATCATTGCATGATTATGATTAGCATAGTAATTCTTTTATATATGTATATATAGATTGTTATTTGTGTATATATGTATATTTCAATTTTCACATCCATGTGTGTATTTAGAAACTCTGCATGAATTGATGCCCCTTTAACAAATGATCTGAGGATTGATACAATGATATAATCCCTGTAAAGTGTTCATTTTATTGAAATAGTATTGTCTATGTGTATCCTATTTTTAAAAACAAAATAATGTCTCTTTAAGTGATGGTGAGCACAATTGTTAATGAATGTATTTCCATTTCTAAAGCGTTTTTGTCCTTTTTACATGAACAAGGACATATAATCTTATTAATAAACAATCTTATTGTAATGTTGACAGCACATGTATTTCGTTTTCAATTTTATCTTATTGTAAAAGTGTAACCAAATAAATCTCTGTGTGTTATGCGCATATTTTAGATGATGAATATTTTTTAACAAATATGTTAACAAAAGACTTCTCCTCCCATATATGGCTATAGGTAGGCTGACCATATTTCAACTTGAATAAATGACCCGTTTAATCAATACATGTGTCATTATTGTTATTCCAAAACAATCTAAACATATCTTAAAACATCAATGGCATATGTATTTCTCATGTGTATCTTTTAAATGTTAAAGATATACACCATAGCTATAGTTAAAGGGACAGTCAAGTCTGAAAAGATGATTCATGATTTCGTGACATTCCTAGATAGCAATCTACACACATACTAGTTACTAAAATATAAATACGTTTCTTATTGATATGCCAAGCTGTCAACTGAGTCCTTGTATTGAATGCGGTTTTTCAGCGATCTCGGATGTGCCATGTTGCTTAAGACATCACCTGCCAGGCTGTCCAATGATTCCTTGTATTGACTGACGTTCTTACGTGATCAAGAATGTGCCTTTTATTGGATTGCGTTTTGACGCGATCAAGGATGCGCCTTTTTTTGGTTTGCGTTCTTACGTGATCAAGAATGTGCCTTTTATTGGATGGCGTTCTTAAGTGATCAAGGAAGCGCCATGTTAATTAAGACGTCACATGCAAAGGTAAAAAAACGTCTGATTGTATTACGTAGTCCCGCAATATTTGTTTGTGCACGTTAAACACGTTTGTGAATGAAGCCAATTTTAAAAACCTTGCGAATATGGATTATTTGCATCATGTTACATTGTTGACCCGTAGCTGATAAAGACCACCACATTCTCTTTTGCTGGATGTCTGGTTGAATAAACGAACGAAAGCAAAATGTTTTCATGCATATGATATTTCGAGGCAAGTGCAAATCTCTATAGTCCATGCTGTTTAATATGTTTGTCAACAATATGTTCCTTTTTCTGAAAAATGAATGTTGTGTTTAATGTTAAAGATATCTAATTCATAAATATGCGCTATTGTGTTTGAATAAAGTAATCAATATGCATTTATCTTTATCATATGCTAAATATATGATGCCGACTTCTTCTAAATGTAATTTCGATGTATATTTTATTAAAGGTTCATTAGACACTCACATTATAAATCAAATCTTTTAATTTGTTCTCTAGTTAGATAGTCCATTGTTTAACAAATACACGTTTCATTTTGCTTCTGCTCAAATAAAATGTAAGTAATTTTCAGACTCCTCGCCAAGCCTCTAAGTTTCATGTGAGTACCATCTCCAGATTTCTCCTGTTTTGTGTATGATGGTGTATTGTCTTGTTTTACGGTTGTAATGGGGGTTCATCTATATTTTCAATAGAGCTAACCCGATTTTCTTTGAAAGTGTTTAAAGCTTTGTAATATTGATATCAGTATATGTTAATCTTGTTGTTTCTAGTAGTGTCTATTACATACAGTTCTGTTGAAAATATAGTATACTGTCCCTTTAATGCAAATGTTGATTTTTGTATCATGTATGAGTTCCACATTGGTTAATCTCCAAATATATTATTGTTAGCATATTTTCACCCCCCACTCCTAAAAGGACTTTAAACCATATTCATTGTTAAAACAAATGTCTTTCTAAAAATAAATTAACACAATAATGTCTCTTTAAGAAAATAGACTTTATTTAACACGTCAATATAAATCTGATTTCAAAAAATATTGTTTGAACAAGTACATGTAGATATACCAACAATCTTCAAATATATGTTAGCATATGTAATTTTGTTAAAGGGACAGTTTAGAAAACAAATAATGTTTTGCATTGTTCTAAAAGTCAATTTTGTAATATCAATGATATCAAATGTTTCTCACCAATTAATTATTTGTCTGTGTTTATTTTAATTTGCTAGCTAAACCTATGAGGTTTGTGTGCTCATTTCTTCGAGCTTGAAGAGTGCATGTAATCATTATGCAATTTGACCACTAGAGGGCATTTGGATAGCATTTGTATATGTAAAACCTTGTGCTCATACAGCATATTATTTACCATGTATTGATCATTGATATCTAAAATTTTGTTATGTCAGAACAACAAATAAGTGGTCATTTTTCATAGTCATAGATACAAGGGTAAGCACATAAGTCACACGTATTTCTACATGTTTTGTTGTTTCCAACTTGATAATGCGTAATACAGTGTTTTCTTTGTAATCAATAATTTTCAGACTGTCCCTTTAAGCTGTGTTATTGGCATTCAAACAGTAATATGCCATCATGGATAATTGTAATGGTAATTTTGTTTGCGATTCGGGAAACAGTTTGGACATCACATCACAGAAACCAATCAATATCATGAACAAGGATAGGTATGTGATGATGTGGTTTTCACACACTTATAACCCACACTCTGCAAACAATCTGCCTCCATGGACCCGGTCCCATAGAAGTAGATTATATACAGAGTGTGGTCCACAAGTGTATGAAAACCACATCATCACATACCTATCCATTACACATTAAAGAAAAAAAACATTAAACATGAAAACAAATACTTACTTCCTCTTCCTTCCCCTCTTCCCACGGGGCTGAGGCTCTGGGAAGGGCAACTGCCGACTCAGTTCTCCCTGGAGATGTTGTGGGAAGAGTGGAAGGAAGAGTACTAGGACGACCAAGGTGAGGAGGAGAAGATGGCTGAGGAGGAGAAGATGGCTGAGGAGGAGAAGATGGCTGAGGAGGAGAAGATGGCTGAAGAGGAGGAGATGGCTGAAGAGGAAGAGATGGGCCGGCAGGAGGAGATGGGCCGGCAGGAGGAGATGGGCCAGCAGCAAGAGGCCCAGCAGCAGGAGGCCCAGCAGCAGGAGGCCCAGCAGCAGGAGGCCCAGCAGCAGGAGGCGGACCAGGAGGCAGACCAGCATGCGCCTCCCGGAAAAAATTGAACATCTCTTGGTGTAGATTAATGATTCTGTTTTGCCCTTGTTCGATTCTATTAAGTATGTTTATTATTTGGTTTTGGCCTTCAATTATTTGGTTTTGTCCATCAATAATTCGAGTTTGGCCTTCGATATTTTGTATCCGGGAGTTACGCATCTGGTCTATGTAGTCCAGTAGAACCTCTTGTTGTGCTTGGCGGGGTACCCGTGCACGGCGGGGTACCCGTGCACGGCGGTGTGCGGGTCCTTGAGGGGCCTCTGGTTCCACGGACTCCTCCTCTGCTTCCGGGGCCTCTTCATCTGCTTCCGTGCCCTCTTCGTCACAGGGGGCCTCTTCCCTCCGAAGTGGAAATTCCTCCCCACCACTCTCATCCCGGGGAGATGGAGGAGGCTGTATTTGTTGTGCTGCCTCCTCCCCAGACTCTGTATATTAGAAAAAAAAAATGTATATATTAGCATATTTGCAAATCAAGCTTTAAATGACTTAGCTTACAATACAATTACAAATGCAGAATCATTAATCCACTTTGAAATCTAACAATCAATACGATTTCCGCATTTTCTAAACCGTGTTTGTGATATCTCTGGTCAATCTGAATGTTTTAGCGTTTGTTTTCAGTCTGTTTAAATGCACATCTAATCTATAGCCTAGATACTGATGTAACCGCTAAGTAATTGAATGCGTGTAAACAACGTTATAGCATTAATCTGATCCTTAAAGGGACATGAAACCCAATGTTTTATCTTTCATGATTTAGAAGCATACATTTATAATCAACTTTCTAATGTACTTTTCTTATCTAATTAGCTTCATTCTCTGGATATTCTTTGCTGAAAAGCATATCTAAATATGCTTAGAAGATGCTGATTGTTAGCTGAATATAGCTGCCTCCTGTGATTGGTTCACCGTGTGCATGGCTATTTCTTCATTAAAATATATCTCAAGAATGATTCAAATTAGGTAATATAAGTACATTTGAATGTTTTGTCAAATTGTATTCGCTACCTCAATCATGAAAGTAAAGGTTTGCGTATAGTGTCCCTTGAAATACATTCGTATGTGAATTTATTCTTCAATGAGCTTACCGTCAGATGAGAATGGCAGGTTCCCGGTATCAATTTCTCCGATACCGACTACATCCACCTCGGAGATGCTGGGCCGCAACATTTCCTCCCATCGGCAGTACTCTATTTCCAGGGCAGGCCGCCACCGGTTCCTGCGGAATGTCGGGCCTCCAGGCTTAACTTTTTCTTGAGATCCATCTTACAGTCCCGGTAGCGATGTTTTATAGAGTCCATATCTCTTTTCCGGCCACCCACTGCATTGACTGCATTCCTTATCTCATTCCAGAGCCTCCTCTTGTCAGTCGGGGTAGTCTTCTGGTGCTGCAGCCTCCTATACCTGGCCATATAGGCCTCTACGAGGGCCTCCTTCTCCTCCATCGAAAACCTTGCCTCCCTAGTCGCCTTGGCCTTCCCCTGTGACGATGCCCTCTGTTTCCCGGACTGTGAAGCCCTACTCTGTCCGCCACTGGGCCCAGCCACTTGTTCATCTTGAACCAAGTGGCTGGGTCCACCCACCACTTCCACCCCCGCTTCCTACCCCCCTTCCTGCCCCCCTTCCTGCCCTGTTCCTCTCCCCCTCCCTCTCCTCCCCCCTCTACCTCTCCCCTGCCTGCCCTCCATCTGTTCCCTAAACTAAACCCCAAATAATCAAACAAAAAGTGAGTGTGATGAAATGAAAGGGGGTCAAAATAAAGAACTAAAAAGACAAAGAAAAGTGCTGAAAGTGTGAGAGGGATCTAAAAAAACAAAGAGGGTAAGGAGTATTTAAATAAACTAAAAGAAGAAGACTAAAAGGAGGATATGTAAACTAAATGTAACTAGGGGATGGGTATGGGGTATGGGATAAGAGTAAATGGGATGAAAGGGAATGGGACTACAGGGAATGGGGTATGGAGTGTAGTATGAGGGGGTATGGGGTATGGAGTGTATGTAGTGTTATTGATAAGTGTATGTATGTATTGAATGTGTTTGCGTGTAAATGTGTTAAGTGTACAGAAAAATCACTCGCTCGCTAACTCACACTACTACTAATTCTCACTAACACACTACTACTAATTCTCACTAACAAACACTCCCACTAACTCTCACTAACTCCCACTACCACTAACTCACGCTCCCACTAGCACTAACTCTCACTAACAACTCTCACTAACAACTCCCACTCCCACTAACTCACTCACGCTCCCACTAACAGACTCTCTCCCACTCCCACTAACTCACTCACGATAACACTAACAACTGACTCTCTCACGCTAACACTAACTCACTCACAATAATGCACAAACTCTCTAATCTTAAACCTCCAATCTCCAAAGACCCACCAGCAACACAGTCAAAGAAGCCCTGCTTGTGTGGTGCTTATATACCCTGTGTAAATGTTTAATGATGTACCGATTTCCGTTGTAAATTGTGTTCAGGTGTGCTTTATTAGCAATTAATATTAGTGCAATGTGTATTAGTTGGGTGAATTTGCGCATGCTCATTTTGAGTTAGTATTTGTGGAATGTGTATAATGCGATGATGTCATAGTGGTCGTTTTCTATAACATTGTCCAATAGTATTCTGTTTAAATGTGAATTTGCGATGGTGTGGTATTAGTGAAGTGTTGTATATGTATGTTTGTCCTAATATATAGTGATATTGAATGCGATTATTTTTCTAGTGTATGTATATATTTTTTATTCCTTGTTGTTATTTTGCGAATTTCCGCATCTTAAAGTATATGCGTATTCCCCGTATTAAATTTTATTACAAATCCCCCCGCTTGTGAATGTGTAATGCTTGTGTGCTTTGTTGATTGATTTTTGTTGTGACATTTGCGGCGTGTTATTGTTGTGCATGATGTGGTATGCGTCATATGACCGAGCCATGCGTATTTCTCGCGAGATTGAGTGTTAGGTGAAAAAAGCTATTTTTTTGCTTTTCCATTGATCTCTATGGGAGACTGTCTAAAGCGGGCAGGATTCCGCGTGTGACATACACGCGTTAGGAGCATCGTTAGATGGTCTTTTTTGTACTCTAAATACCGGAGTCAAACAATGCCGTGCGTTAGACATAAAACACGCGTAGCGTTAGCAACCCATCTACCGCCAAACTCCAAATCTAGCCGTTAATTTCCTAAGACCAGGAATGCAGCATTTAGTATATTATTCATGAGTATCTTATATGTGAGCTTCGAGTCCCATAGCAAGAGAAACAAACATATAGGACCTTATATCCAAAAATAATATACAACTAATAAGACAAACTTATGTGATCTTTCAATTAACCCATAAGCTCAGTCCTGCACAAATACAGTGCCTTAAATGCCTTCTTAGCAAACTTTGGTGATAATGTCCAAGGCAGCTATATAACCATTAGTCCGTAACCAGGTACAAGACTTCCAGCTATTCCCCTTGGTTATCTTCACACAGCATGCCCACAAGTTATGTCACTGTTATGTTGTTTCACAGCCACAGATAGAATTATGATCCCAATTATTCTGCGATCATGCACAAAGTTCCCCTTATACCAAGCCTTGGAGATTATTTTTCCTTTAGGGATGCAGGGATGTATGTAGTTTGACCGGCTACACACCAGGCTCTGGTCACCTTATTATACTTTTTTCAGCAAAAGGTTTTAGTCATAGAGTAACATTCAAAGTCTCATACACCAGTATTTCAATCTCGTATTATAGGTTGTCAGGCATATTAATTCACACCCTGCATGGCCATTTTTTTTTCACTTTAATAAAGGCCCTCCTGTGTTCCATATGCTCCGCTAAGATATTAGAAGATAGATGTGACAGAGCATAACCCTCGCAAATGTACAGTCCTCACATTTGGTCTCCCGTCTTACCTTCACCCCAAAACCAGGTCAGGGACTTACGTTCCGATGGATCAGAGACCGGACTTTTTCCAAGGGCACTGTCACAGGCAGCTGTATGGCTCCAGGCACCGACCGCTACTTCCCACTGTATTCCGCTGCCTCCTGATACAGCACAAGAGAGCAACCTCCGATTTGGACCTCCCCGGCCACGCTCCGCCTTCCCACCACATTGGTCACGTCCCGGGCCGTGCAATCGATTCCTCAGGTGAGCTCTCACTATGTGTTTTCTCGGTTTTGCCAAATCGAAGCAAGGCAGTTGGTAGTATGACCGTGGCTATGCGGCCACTAGCACCCCAGGGCTTCCTCACGTTGTGTGCGGGTTGTATCCCACCGGGCCAGGCCAGTATCCGAGATCACTGGCCTATGGCTGCTTGGCGTGTTGGTGTGTTGAAATCACCACATTCAGGTGAGCGTGCAGCACGAAGCAGCTACACTTCCTTGCTCCTGCCACCGGAAGCCTCCAACCGGGTTATCCTATATTCTATAATTGATAGGACTACTGATAACTGTGTTGGTTATGCAAAACTAGGTAATGGGTAATAAAGGAATTATCTATCTTTTTAAACAATAAAATGTCTGGTGTAGACTGTATCAGACTAATAAAACAAAAGAAGAGTAAGCCTCTCCAAACTATTGAATGTTTGACTACAGAATCTAATAAATCATCTTATTGTGTACTTCTTCTCTCCTTACAGTGGGATCAACACCAAGTCACCGCTGAAGCCATGATAGACTCCGGTACATGTGGGAATTTTATTTATATATATTTAATTAAAAAAAATAAATATCCAGTTGTCCGAAAGCATAATCCTGTCTCGGTACGAGATATTGATGGTAATTAGATTTCTACAGGTCCAATCACACATCAAACCATACCTCTACTTGGTTCTACTCCCACTAATCATGCAGAATTTTTTGCCTTTGATGTAATACCTTCACCTATTTTCCTTATTGTACTTGGTTTAAACTGGCTAAAACTACATCAACCCACCATATCATGGAAAGATTCCTCTATTAAATTAGATTCTAAATAGTGTAAAAAAAAATGTTTAACGTCACAAACCATACTTCACACAACAGAATTTGTATTACACTTGGAATATTCAGATTTCCAAGATGTTTTTGAATCAAAAGAAGCAGATACTCTCTCCCCACACAGATCATATGACTGTCCCATAGAACTTCTACCTAGTGCTACTATACCTTTTAGGCACATTTACCCATTGTCACAACCTGAACTTCAACACCTAAAAACCTATATTGATGAAAATCTTAGGAAATGCCTCATTAGGCCATCTACGTCTCCTGATGGTGCGGGAATTTTCTTTCGGCTAGATTACGAGTTTTGCGTTATGAGGGGTGCAGTGCTAATTTGCACATTATTGTCACCGCTCACTTACCTACAGCGCTGGTATTACAGGTTTTCAGAAACCCAGCGTTATTAGGCAAGAAGTGAGCGTAGAGCAAAATTGTGCTCCATACCGCACTCTAATACCAGCGCTGCTTAAGTCAGTGGTGAGCTGGTTGTACGTGCTTGTGCACGATTTCCCCATAGACATCAATGGGAAGAGCTGGCTGAAAACAAGTCTAACACCTGCAAAAAAGAAGTGTAAAGCTCCGTAACGCAGCCTCATTGATTCCTATGGGGAAACTAAATTTATGTTTACACCTAACACCCTAACATGAACCCCGAGTCTAATCACCCCTAATCTTACACTTATTAACCCCTAATCTGCTGCCCCCGACATCGCCGACACCTACATTATATTTATTAACCCTTAATCTGCCGCTCCGGACATTGCCGACACTTACATTATACTTATTAACCCCTAATCTGCTGCCCCAACATCGCCAACACCTACATTATATTTATTAACCCCTAATCTCCCGTCCCCAATGTCGCCGCAACCTACCTACACCTATTAACCCCTAATCTGCTGCCCCCAACGTCGCCGCCACTATAATAAACATATTAACCCCTAAACCGCCACTCCCACATCGCAAACACTAGTTAAATATGATTAACCCTTAATCTGCCGCCCCTAACATCGCCCACCACCTACCTATATTTATTAACCCCCAATGTCGCTGCCACTATATTAAATTTATTAACCCCTAAACCTAAGTCTAACCCTAACACCCCCTAACTTAAATATAATTCAAATAAATCTAAATAAAAATTAATATCATTAACTAAATAATTCCTATTTAAAACTAAATACTTACTGTGACGGATACCCCAGCTACCCCGACTGGGTAGCTCTGCCAAACGGGTCCTGCTTCCTCCCTGCTGACTGCAGCTATGTAGCTGGCAAGTGACCACAGCCTGTAGCCACCCCTGATGCCCAACAGCACCAGTACTCAGGGTCCCACCCTGTGGCAGACTCCAGCTACCCAGACTAGGCAGCTCTGCCAGAGTATCCTTCCTCTGCCTGGAACAGGCTGCTATGTAGCCAAGGAAAGTGATTTCTATGTAGCCCAGGAAGGTGATTCTAGCAGGAGCCCACCTAAAGGAACAGACAAACTAGCATTCAGGTGAAATAAGAACTGATTTTATTGTAAAACATACACTCCTTTTATACACACAGCTCATCTTGATAACACAAAGGACAATCCCACAATTTTCCCGCCATTCCCACCCCTCCAGACTGCCCGGCACCTCCATAGGAGCCACAGTCCCACATTATCCCAGTACCTAGGATTGGTGGTTTCGGGGTGATACCGGTGGAGCGGCGGCACTTCCATGATGTCATTTTAAAGCTCTCGGTCCCCAATGCCACAGTCCAAAAACCCCGGTTCCCCAAAGGAGCTCCCTTCCGATAATTTCCCCAGCTCTTGTAATTCCTAGGGGCTACCAATCCCCAAAAGAGCGGAGCTCTGGGGCAAAAGGTTGCTGGAGTGACCAGGGGTAAATTTAGCGGGTGTTCTGCTGTCCTGTGGCTGACTGGGAGTTCCAGGAGCCTGGCCAGCCTGAGAGGGATTAGGCAGGTGTCCGTCGTGAGGCAGCCGACCGGGAGTTCCAGGAGCCCGGCCAGCTTAGGAGGGTTTTCCTGGTCATAAACCAACTCTTCTCTGAACACAAAAACAAGCCAACACAAAGCAAACAAACAGCTTCCAGAGATGGTGGTTGCTCTGAGGAGCCCAAAAGCACTGAGAAACAACAGGGGTGAGGTTGTAGGGGGTAGGGGTTTAACCCTTGCAGCCTGGTATCCATGGCACCTCCCCCCCCCTCCAGTTCGGCAGACCCGGCTAGACCCTTAACGGGTTGGCCTGGGGCTGTCCGACGGTGGCCCTCCACTTCTCGGTTGCTGGGAGAGGTTATTCCATTCTGAGCTTGGCGCATCCTGGGGGGTTCCTGCTGTAGTTTATACCCTGCACCCTGGGAGCAGGGAAAGTCACATAAGGCAAAGTTCCAAACAAGTTTGCTAAGGGCGGCTCCGAAAACAATTGCTGTCCCACACGTTCCAGTGTCCTTAAGTTCCATGGCCACACTGCCTCTCTCTGTGACACTCTGTTTAGTACCAGCTGACCCACCCACAAACAAAGCTAGTGCCGGTTTCCCAGCTGTATTTCCACACCATACCGAAGGGGGAGGTTGCTTCTTGGTGGGGCAGGCAAAGCTCGGGTCCCCAAACATGTGGCACCAACTGCTTAAGCTTTTATCCTCCTTGCCCATTGCAACGCCTGCCCCCCGTGAGAAATACTCCGGGACAAGAAAAGGGTAGAGACCCTGCCAAGCTACTGAGGGGAGAGACCGCCTGTCTCTTCTCCCTAGAAGGAGATCTACCACTGGGGAGGGAGGTCTGCACCCTCCGCTCCATGGGAAACTGTGCTGCCGCTGGGGAGAGAGACCAACTGTCTCCTCTCCCAGAAAGGGATTTGGCTGCTGGGGAGAGATATCGATACCCATCTCTCCCTGCAAGGGCTTCTCTGTAAGCTGAGCGAGGATGACTACCCCTGCTCCTAAAGGATGGATCTGCCTCTGGGGAGAGAGACTGACTGTCTCCAATCCCAGAAAGGGGTTCTGCTTGCGGGGAGGGAGGACAACTACCTCCGCTCACAGGGGATGGCTCCCTTGTCCAAGTCTATAAGCTCGGGGCCAGGCTGCTGATCTGTATCTAGCAGCTCGTCATCTCTTATGCTCTGTTGCCACTCATCTGAGGCCAACCTCCATGATTCCCAGAGTGCTGCACCACAGCTCCGTGCAGACTCTGTGGCATGCTGCAGAACTCGGTCTAGCAGCCTCTTGTATGCCTTTTCCAGTTCCCATTCTTGGACAATAAGCGATACCATATCGGATACCAGCCAGGGTACCCCCGAGAGATCCAACAGCTGCTCTTGGGAGAGGTAAATGTTCATTACTCTCAGTTTCGCCCCGCTCCCAAATTCTGGGTCATCTGTCAACTTTTCCAATAGTAACCCAGGGCCGCCAAAGCCCTCTGTGGGGGAGCAATCCTCCAGCCATGGCCATGCTTGCAAAGCGAGCCATCGGAGGTCCCGGTAGACGTCCCCCACCCACATCTTTGCCCAGACCAGTCAATCTAGATCTGATAGCCATTCCTCCATGGGCTGCTCTCCCAGGAAAAGCACTCACAAGTCCCACTAGACCCAGTACCTCTCATCATCTGTGGGGATGACCTTTCCATCACAATCCTTTTCTTGCGCCTCTCCCTCCATAGTTGCCGGCAGACAATGCTCCTGCAGCTCAGCTGGTCCAGTTCAGAATCAGGATCGTCCAGCTGGGTCATTGCCTCCTTTACTCTCCTTAGGTACTCTGCTTCCATAGTTACCAGCTACTGTGGCCCTTCTCTGTCAGCAGGAATCGTGTGGAAGAAGCAGATCCCACCGCTGCCAGCCAATGTGACGGATACCCCGGCTACCCCGACTGGGTAGCTCCGCCAAACGGGTCCTGCTTCCTCCATGCCGACTGCATCTATGTAGCTGGCAAGTGACCACAGCCTGTAGCCACCCCTGATGCTCGACAGCACCAGTACTCAGGGTCCCACCCTGTGGTAGACTCCAGCTACCCAGACTAGGTAGCTCTGCCAGAGTGTCCTTCCTCTGCCTGGAACAGGCTGCTATGTAGCCAAGGAAAGTGATTTCTATGTAGCCCAGGAAAGTGATTCTAGCAGGAGCCCACCTAAATGACTAGACAGACTAGCCTTCAGGTAAAATAAGAACTGATTTTATTGTAAAACATACACTCCTTTTATACACACAGCTCATCTTGATAACACAAAGGACAATCCCACAATTTTCCTGCAAATCCCGCCCCTCCAGACAGCCCAGCCCCTCCATAGGAGCCACAGTCCCACATTATCCCAGTACCTAGGGTTGGCGGTTTCGGGATGATGCTGGTGGAGCGGTGGCACTTCCATAGTGTCATTTTAAAGCTCTCGGTCCCCAGATACAACAGTCCAAAAATCAGCATGATTCGTTACTGGGGACTGGAGTTACAATCCGTTGACGTTATGGGGTTAGGGGTGTAAAAAAAAAATGGTTCCCAAAGGAGCACCCCTCTGATAATTCCCCCAGCTCTTGTAATCCCTAGGGGCTGCCAATCTCCAAAAGAGCTCTGGGGCAAAGGGTTGCTGGAACGACCAGGGGTAAATTTAGCAGATGTTCTGCTGTCCTGTGGCCGACTGGGAGTTCCAGGAGCCTGGCCAGCCTAGGAGGGTTTTTCTGGTCATAAACCAACTCTTCTCTGAACACAAAAACAAGCCAACACAAAGCAAACAAATAGCTTCCAGAGATGGTGATTGCTCTGAGGAGCCCAAAACCACTGAGAAACAACAGGGGTGAGGTTGTAGGGGGTAGGGGTTTAAACCATGCAGCCTGGTATCCGTGACACTTACCTATAAAATAAACCCTAAGCTAGTTACAATATAACTAATAGTTACATTGTAGCTAGCTTAGGGTTTATTTTTATTTTACAGGCAAGTTTGTATTTATTTTAACTAGGTAGAATAGTTACTAAATAGTTATTAACTATTTACTAAATACCTAGCTAAAATAAATACATTTATTTACCTGTAAAATAAAACCTAACCTGAGTTACACTAACACCTAACATTACACAACAATTAAATAAAGTACATAAATTAAATACAATTACATACATTACAAAAAAAACACTAAATTACACAAAATAAAAAACAAATTATCAGATATTTAAACTAATTACACCTAATCTAATAGCCCTATCAAAATAAAAAAGCCCCCCCAAAATAAAAAAAACCCTAGCCTAAACTAAACTACCAATAGCCCTTAAAAGGGCCTTCTGCGGGGCATTGCCCCAAAGAAATCAGCTCTTTTACCTGTAAAAAAAATACAAACAACCTCCCCAACAGTAAAACCCACCACCCACAAAACCAAACCCCCCAAATAAAATCCTAACTAAAAAAACCTAAGCTCCCCATTGCCGTGAAAAGGGCATTTGTATGGGAATTGCCCTTAAAAGGGCATATAGCTCTATCGCTGCCCAAACCCTAACCTAAAAATAAAACCCACCCAATAAACCCTTAAAAACACCTAACACTAACCCTTGAAGATCCACTTACAGTTTTGAAGAGCCGACATCCATCCTCAACAAAGCCGGGAGAAGTCCTCAGCAAGAAGGGTTCTCAATGAAGCCGGGAGAAGTCTTAATCCAAGCTGGCAGAAGTGGTCCTCCAGATGGGCAGAAGTCTTCATCCAGGGGGCATCTTCTATCTTCATCCATCCGGCGCGGAGCGGGTCCATCTTCAAGACATCCGGCACGGAGCATCCTCTTCTTCCAACAACTAAAGACGAATGAAGGTTCCTTTAAATGACGTCATCCAAGATGGCATCCCTTGAATTCCGATTGGATGATAGAATTCTATCAGCCAATCGGAATTAAAGGTGAAAAAATCCTATTGGCTGATCCAATCAGCCAATAGGATTGAGTTCACATTCTATATTGGCTGATTGGAACATATAAATATCTGATAATTTGTTTTTTTATTTTGTGTAATTTAGTGTTTGTTTTGTTTGGTAATTTAGGTAATTGTATTTAATTTATGTAATTTATTTAATTGTTGTGTAATGTTAGGTGTAAGTGTAACTCAGGTTAGGTTTTATTTTACAGGTAAATTTGTATTTATTTTAGCTAGGTAGTTAGTAAATAGTTAATAACTATTTAGTAACTATTCTACCTAGTTAAAATAAATACAAACTTGCCTGTAAAATAAAAATAAACCCTAAGCTAGCTACAATGTAACTATTAGTTATAGTGTAGCTAGCTTAGGGTTTATTTTATAGATAAGTATTTAGTTTTAAATAGGAATTATTTAGTTAATTATATCAATTTTTAGTTAGATTTATTTTAATTATATTTAAGTTAGGGGGTGTTAGGGTTAGGGTTAGACTTAGGTTTAGGGGTTAATAAATTTAGTATAGTGGTGGCGACATTGGGGGCGGCAGATTAGGGGTTAATAAATTTAGGTAGGTGGCGGCGATGTTAGTGTCAGGGTGCCAGGAATCAGACTGAGACGAGAAGTGCAAAAATAATCACACCTTTGTTAATAGCAAAAAATAATAAAAAGTCCACAAGCCAAATAACAAGCCAGGAGTCAAAACCAGAGCTGGTAGTCAGACGAGCCGAGTCAGGAGCCAAAGTGAATAGTCAGACGAGCCAGAATCAGGAGCAAGGAAAACAGCAGAGTCAGGAACAAGCCAGGGATCAGGAACCAGGAAGGACGTCAGGCAGCCAGGTAAAACACAGGAACTCTCACAAACAGGTCTGAGACAACGCAAAGGCAAAGCATACTGAACAGAGGCCCTTTAAATAATAAGTGATGACATAACAATTCTGAGACTGCATCCTGTCTCACAAGGATGATGCACACCAGTCTGGCCATAAAAGGAAGTGCAGGAAGTGAGCAGCATCCCCCACAATGCACCATAGTCAGCAAGAGAGGTGAGTAAAATGGCTGCCAGCAGCACATGGCAAACAAACAAGGAAAAAACCCTGACAGTACCCTCCCCTCAATGACCCCTCCCCCGCGGGAGGACAAAAGGCTTATTGGGGAAACGGGCATGGAAGGCACGGAGGAGGGCAGGAGCATGAACATCAGAGGAGGGAACCCAAGAACGCTCCTATGGACCGTAGCCCCTCCAGTGAACCAAATACTGGACATACGAGAGTCAATAATGCTGCTGACCTCATACTCCTCATGGTTGTAAACAAATATAGGATGGGGACGAGTCAACACAGTGGTAAACTGGTTTCAAGAGGGAGACATGAAAAACATTGGAGATTAGTGATGTCGAGAACCTAAAAATTTTGGTTTGCGAACGGCGGACTCGAACTTCCGCTACTGTTCGCGAACCAGGCGAACCGCCATTGACTTCAATAGACAGGCGAACTTTAAAACCCACAAGGACTCTTTCTGGCCACAACAGTGATGGAAAAGTTGTTTCAAGGGGACTAACACCTGGACTGTGGCATGCCAGAGGGGATCCATGGCAAAACTCCCACGGAAAATTACATAGTTGATGCAGAGTCTGGTTTTAACCCATAAAGGGCCTAAATCACCTAACATTCCTAAATTGTTTGGAATAACGTGCTTTAAAACATCAGGTATGATGTTGTATCGATCAGGTAGTGTAAGGGTTACGCCCACGCTGGCACACACGCTGGCAGGCAGGCAGGCTACTGCAATTAAATTACATTAGCAGACTGATGTAAAAGTTTTTTTTTTAAATTTACACTAATGTTACACCAGATATGACTGGTGGCACTGAGCAAGTAAGCACAGTATATGCTGTAAGCCTGACACACAGGCTGGATGGCAATGGCAGGCTGGCCTGGCAACTGAAATAAGATTACAATAGCAGACTAATGTAAAAGTTGTTTTTTTAATTTACACTAATGTTACAACAAATATGACTGGTGGCACTAACTTGGCAAGTGGGCCTGGCACACACTGCAATAAGATTACACTAGCAGACTGATGTCTCACAGTCCAAAAATGTTTTTAAAAAAATATTTAAACTACTGTTATAACAAATATGATTGGTGGCACTAGTTGGCAAGTGGGCCTGGCACACACGCTGGCAGGCAGGCTACTGCAATTAAATTACACTAGCAGACTGATGTAAAAGTTTTTTTTTTAAATTTACACTAATGTTACACCAGATATGACTGGTGGCACTGAGCAAGTAGGCACAGTATATGCTGTAAGCCTGACACACAAGCTGGATGGCAGTGGCAGGCTGGGCTGGCAACTGAAATTAGATTACAATAGCAGACTAATGTAAAAGTTTTTTATTTTAATTTACACTAATGTTACAACAAATATGACTGGTGGCACTAACTTGGCAAGTGGGCCTGACACACACTGCAATAAGATTACACTAGCAGACTGATGTCTCACAGTCAAAAAAGTTTTTTTTTTTAAATATTTAAACTACTGTTATAACAAATATGATTGGTGGCACTAGTTGGCAAGTGGGCCTGGCACACACGCTAGCAGGCAGGCTACTGCAATTAAATTACACTAGCAGACTGATGTAATTTTTTTTTTTTTTTAAATGTACACTAATGTTACACCAGATATGACTGGTGGCACTGAGCAAGTAGGCACAGTATATGCTTATGCTTTTGTACTCCAAATAAAGTCTGTTTGTTTTTACATAACTTTTGCCACAAACTATTTCTTATTCACTTATTACTCATCCATTTGATACATTGTATCTATAGCAATATTGGATATTACAGGACGAGCCGGCTCTGTGAAACTGTTGCTGGATACTGGTTTCCTTTGTCATCGCCGCTCTCACATCCAAGAGGATTTCAGAGATCTATCAGTGGGAGTTAGCTGGACGACTCTATAACAGTCCAGAAGGCGGTTGTGACACTTCTCAAGTGTCTTACATCTTGTAAGTACGGTCTTACTTCTTTTATTGGCGTGTTTTATACATCTGATTGTGCACTATGGTGGGGCCTTCTTTTTTTATTATTCACTTCTGCAGAGTTTAACATCTTGGGACACCAACAAGAAATTCGAAGAAGCAGCCTGCCATCCATTCCAGATTCAGGATTTGGATTTTGGACTTGTTGAACTGTCTATTCATTCCCATCACTTTTCACAGTGGTCTGGTTTGATTGGGTATATGACTACACTTGTCATTATTTTATATATGCTATCTTTATTTATATATTTATAGGTGTTTTATTATTATTATGCACTATATGGTTAAAAAAAAATTTATATAGGTTTTTGGCGCACTGATTTATATGTATTAACAGTATATGCTGTAAGCCTGACACACAGGCTGGATGGCAATGGCAGGCTGGCCTGGCAACTGAAATTATATTACGATAGCAGACTAATGTAAAAGTTTTTTTTTTTAATTTACACTAATGTTACAACAAATATGACTGGTGGCACTAACTTGGCAAGTGGGCCTGGCACACACTGCAATAAGATTACACTAGCAGACTGATGTCTCACAGTCAAAAAAGTTATTTTTTTAAATATTTAAACTACTGTTATAACCAATATGATTGGTGGCACTAGTTGGCAAGTGGGCCTGGCACACACGCTGACAGGCAGGCTACTGCAATTAAATTACACTAGCAGACTGATGTAAAAGTTTTTTTAAAAAATTTACACTAATGTTACACCAGATATGACTGGTGGCACTGAGCAAGTAGGCACAGTATATGCTGAAAGCCTGACACACAGGCTGGATGGCAGTGGCAGGCTGGCCTGGCAACTGAAATTAGATTACAATAGCAGACTAATGTAAAAGTTTTTTAAAAAAAAAATTACACTAATGTTACAACAAATATGACTGGTGGCAATGAGCAAGTAGGTACAGTATATGCTGTGAGCCTGGACACACAGGCTTGCAGTGCCAGGCTGGCACTGCTATTAGATTACAAAGAAAAAAACAAACAAACAAAAAACGACTGATGTAGCCCTAAAAAAGGTTTTTGGGGTGCTGTCCTTACAGCAGATATCAGATGAGTCCTTCAGGGCTGTAGTGGACACTGAATACAATAGCCTAGCTATCAATTTCCCTATAAAATCATCAGCAGCTACACTATCCCTCCTCTCACTACGAATGCAGGATCACAATGATTCTAAAATGGCTGCTGCCCGGGAGCTGGGAGGGTCTGGGAGGGAGTGTCTGCTGCTGATTAGCTGTAATGTGTCTGCAGACTGTGAGATACAGGGTCAAAGTTTACTCAATTATGACGAATAGGGGGCGGATCGAACATCGCATATGTTCGCCCGCAGCGGCGAATGCGAACAAGCTATGTTCGTTGGGAACTGTTCTCCGGCGAACAGTTCGGGACATCACTACTGGAGATGCGCATAGCAGGAGGAAGGTCAAGAGCATAGGTCACAGGATTAACCCGTCAGAGTATTCGAAAAGGATCAACATAACTGGAGCCAATTTATTGGAAGGCACACGAAGGTTCAAGTTGCAGGAGGACAGCCAAACTCTCTCACCAACCTGGTAGGAAGCACCTACGATCAGTCTGGAACTTTTGGCGCTGCATAGAACGATGAAGGCAATCCTGAATCTGCACCAACGTAGAACGGAGTTACCGGAGATGCTCCTCCAAAGTCGGAATACCCTGAGACATGAATGAATTGGGCAACAAGGATGGTTGAAACACATAATTCGCATTTAACGGGGATAACTTGGAGGAAGTATTAATAGCACTATTACGAGTAAACTCTGCCCAAGTTCAGACCAATTATTGTGGTGATCTGAGACATAGCAATGGAGGAACTGTTCCAGAGCTTGATTAGACCGTTCCGCAGCCCCATTGGATTGAGGGTGATATGCTGAGGAGAAGGAAAGCTGGATCCCCATTTGAGCACAAAAGGATTGCCAAAATCTGGAGACAAACTGGCTACCCTGGTCCAACACTATCTCCTTGGGTAACCCATGTAAACGGAAGACCTCCTGGGCAAAAATTTAAGCAAGCTCCTGAGCGGTAGGCAGCTTCATCAAGGGAATGCAATGTGACATTTTAGAAAAACGGTCAACCACCATAATGATAACAGTATTGCCATTGGAAACAGGGAGCTCGACAATGAAGTCCATGGAAAGATGTGTCTAAGGACGCTCACCATTAGCAATAGGTTGAAGAAGACCCACAGGAAGACATTGAGGAGTCTTATACTGTGCACAAACTGAGCAGGAGGCAACATACGCAGCAACATCAGAACGAAGACCTGGCCACCAGAATTGTCGAGTGACAGACCAAATCATTTGGTTTTTGCCTGGGTGACCTGCAGCTTTAGGATAGTGGTAAGTGTGCAAAAGTTTAGTTCGAAGATTCTCGGGAACAAAACACTTACCACTAGGTTTCTCAGGAGGTGCATTGGTTTGTGCAGCCAGGATCTCCTCCTCCAAGGGAGAAGTCAAATTAGTATGTATGGTAGCCAAAATATGGTCAGGAGGTATAACAGGAGTAGGTACAGACTCCTCCTTGGACAGAGGCGAAAATTGTCGAGAGAGGGCATCAGCCCTAACATTCTTACTACCAGGCAGGTAGGAGACCACATAATTTAAAACAAGACAAAAATAGCGCCCATCTGGCCTGCCGGGGCGACAAACATTTTGCTTCAGATAGATGAGTTAAATTCTTGTGGTCAGTAAGAATGAGCACTGGCACCCTAGTACCTTCGAGAAGATGCCTCCATTCCTTAAGTGCCAAAATTATGGCCAGTAATTCCCTGTCACCAATTTCATAATTGCACTCCACTGGAGACACTTTCTTAGAGTAGAAACCACACAGATGCAAGGAACCGTCAGGCTTAGGACGTTGAGACAAGAGGGCACCTACTCCAGTCTCAGATGCATCGACCTCAAGAACAAAAGGCAGGACACAGTTAGGATGAGCCAGAACTGGAGCGGCAGTAAAGGCAGTCTTAAGACTATCAAAGGCCTTAATGGCAGTAGGTGACCAATGGAGTGGATCATTCTCTTTATGTGTTATGTCTGTGATAGGTTTGACCAAGGAAGAAAAGTTTTTAATAAACTTCCTATAGTAATTGGCGAACCCCAAAAAACATTGAATAGACCGAAGACCAACTGGGAGAGGCCCTGTGGAACTGCAGATAACTTGTCAGGATCCATGGAGAACCCTGCAACGGAGATATCATAACCTAGGAAGGTTACTTGAGTCTGATGGAACTCACATTTCTTAAGTTTGCTAAACAGGCTGTTTTCACGTAGTCTCTGAAGAACCCTTGTAACATCAGAATGATGAGCCTCAAGTGTGTGTGAGTGTATGAGGATGTTGTCTAAGTACACCACAACACACTGTTGCAACATATCTCATAGGTCATCATTAATAAATTCCTGGAAAACAGCAGGAGCATTACATAGGCTGAAGGGCATTACAAGATACTCATAATGCCCGCTCCTGGTGTTAAACACTGTTTTCCATTCATGGCCCTCCTTAATCCTAACGAGATTGTACGCTCCTCTCAAATCAAGTTTAGTAAAGACCGTAGCTCCCTTGAGGCGGTCAAAGAGTTCCGTAATGAGCGAAATAGGGTAAGCATTCTTAATGGTAAGACGATTAAGACCCCTATAATCGATGCAGGGTCTTCACTCTCCAGCCTTTTTCTTCACAAAGAAGAAGTCAGCCCCTGCAGGAGAGCAGGATTTGTGGATGATCCCCAGACATTGCATCGGCAACATACTCCTCCATAGCACAATTCTCTGCATCCAACAGAGGGTACACCCGGCCCCGAGGAGGAATGGCTCCGGGTTGCAGGTCTATGGCACAATCGTAAGACCGGTGAGGAGGCAACGTACCGGCACGCACCTTGTCAAAAACGTCTTTGAACTCTCGGTATTCCTCTGGCAATTGAGATACCAAAGAAGTGCACAAGACTTTAACTGGTCTCCGAAGACAAGTGGAAATACATTGCGGTGAGCACGACAAAATTTCGGACCTGCGCCAGTCGAGACTGGGATTGTGCTTTTGGAGCCAGGGATAACCTAGAACAACTGGAAAATGCGGAGAGTTTATCACCTGGAACTGGAGAGTTTCAAAATGGAGATCCCCAACAGACAACAGACCAGTTTCGTGAGTAACAAATGCGGGCTGAAGGGGCCTGCCATCAATGGCCTCAATAGCAAGCGGAACGGACCGAGGCAAAACAGGAATGGAGTGCTTTAATACAAAAGCACTGTCGATGAAATAGCCCGCAGCACCGGAGTCAACAAGAGCCTGAGTGACTATTGAGGAGTCCACCCAAGAAAGATCAACCGTGACCAAAGGTTTCTCCTTAAGCGGTTCCGGTGAAGAGGATAAACCACCCAAGGTCTGCCCCCGACAGGACCTTAGGTGTGAGCGTTTCCCGGCCGTGTAGGACAAGACTTCAAAAGGTGGCCCTGTAACCCACAATAGAGGCAGAGCTCCTCCTCCCTCCTCCTAAAGGCCCTCTCCACAGCGGAGAGACGCGGGAATCCCAACTGCATCGGCTCAGCAGTACCTGGTGACTCGGGACCAGGAGGCATGGGAGGAGAGGGAGGCATGGGTGGGAACGAACATGTAGGAGACAACGGAACAGGAGGCTTCCGCAAGCGGTCCTTGAAAGAGGGCCTCTCTCTGAGTCTGATGTCAATTAGGATCAAAAAAGACACCAATGCCTCGAGATCCTCTGGTAAATCTCTGACAGCAACTTCATCTTTAATCGCATCAGAGAGCCCATGAAAGAAGGCGGCAACAAGGGCTTCATTGTTCCAACCTACCTCTTTGGCAATCGTACGGAACTCAATATCATACTGAGCAACAGATCTTGTTCCTTGCTGAATGGACATGAGTCGTTTAGCAGCAGAGGAGGAGCGAGCCAGAACATCAAATACCCTTCAAAAGGAGGCCACAAATTCAGGGTAATTTGAAATCACAGGTTTTTTAGTCTCCCACAAGGGATTGGCCCAGGCAAGAGCTGTGTCAGAGAGTAATGAGATGAGAAATCCCACCTTAGCTCTGTCAGAGGGAAATGCCTGAGGTAACATCTCAAAGTAAATGCCCACCTGGTTCAAAAACCCTCTGCACTGAATAGGATCGCCTCCATATCGCTGAGGTAGAGGTGCAGAACCGAACATGCTCCTGGTAGGCATAGGTGCAGCAGCGGAAACAGGAGCAGCCATAACTTGCGGGACACTTTGGTCCAAATGTGCAGTGCGAGTCAGCAGGGCTAGTGCAAATTGATCCAAGCAGTGATCCTGTAATCCATCCTGGAAATGATGGCAGGTAAAGGTGGATTATTAGCACCATCAGGATTCATGGCCTTTGCGTAATGTCAGGGTGCCGGGAATCAGACTGAGACGAGAAGTGCAAAAATAAACACACCTTTATTAATAGCAAAAAATAATAAAAAGTCCAAAAGTCAAATAACAAGCCAGGAGTCAAAACCAGAGCTGGTAGTCAGACGAGCCGAGTCAGGAGCCAAAGCGAATAGTCAGACAAGCCGGAATCAGGAACAAGGAGAACAACAGAGTCAGGAACAAGCCAGGGTTCAGGAACCAGGAAGGACGTCAGGCTGCCAGGTAAAACACAGGAACTCTCACAAACAGGTCTGAGACAACGCAAAGGCAAAGCATACTGAACAGAGGCCCTTTAAATAATAAGTGATGACATCACAATTCTGAGACTGCATCCTGTCTCACAAGGATGATGCACACCAGTCTGGCCATAAAAGGAAGTGCAGGAAGTGAGCAGCATCCCCCACAATGCACCATAGTCAGCAAGAGATGTGAGTAAAATGGCTGCCAGCAGCCCATGGCAAACAAACAGGGAAAAAATCCTGACAGTTAGGGACAGCAGATTAGGGGTTAATAATATTAATAATAATAATAATAATATTTAACTAGTGTTTACCATGCAGGAGTGCGGCGGTTTAGGGGTTAATATGTTTATTATAGTGGCGGCGATGTCGGGAGTGGCAGATTAGGGGTTAATAATTTTAATTCAGTGTTTGCGATGCGGGAGGGCCTCAGTTTAGGGGTTAATAGGTAGTTTATGGGTGTTAGTGTACTTTTTAACACTTTAGTTATGAGTTTTATGCTACAGCTTTGGAGCGTAAAACTCATAACTACTGACTTTAGAATACGTTACGAATCTTGTGGGATAGGCTGTACCACTAACTTTTTGGCCTCCAAAATGGAAGTCCCATTGAAAAAAGACTTTACGAAAATTGCGTAAGTTTATTTGCGGTACGGCCAAAAAAGTGTGCGGGACAGCTGTACCTACAAAACTCATAATGCAAAACTCATAAGCAGTTTGTTAGGAATAAAGATAATAGCCTCAGACCTATCATTGACTACAGGGAATTAAATAAAAGAATGATAAATAATAGATATCCCCTACCTCTGATTCCAGAACTGATTGAAAGATTACAAGGGGCAAACATTTTCACTATACTACACCTTCGAGGCACATACAATCTTAAAACTTTCCAATTTACTTTTATCATCAAATTAGCTTTTTTCTCTTGGTATTCTTAGTTGAAACTATACCTAGACAGAATCATATACTAATTTCTAAGCCCTTGAGGGCTGCCTCTTATCACATGCTTTTTAAATTGCATTTCAACACAAAGAGACTGAAAGTACACATGGGCAATATAGATAACACTGTGTTCAGGCACAGAAAGTTATTTAAGATTTAGCACAACACAATGTTAAATGAAAGACAATAGATAATAAACAGTCACAGTCATGTGATCAGGGGGCTGGAAGAAGGTTCTTAGATACAAGGGCCTCTAGTTATCAAGCCGTCAACCACAAATACGCTGGAATTCCGCAGCGTATTTGTTGCGAGGCTGATTCACCATAGTTATCAAAGGTTAGAGACAGGCAAAAGTAGAATATAGTGACATAAGCTATGATCCGCCTGACTCAGTCCAACACAGATCGATTCTTACATCACTCCAGATGTGCCGAACGCAAGTTCGGCACAATCTGACTACTTTTGCTAGTTATCAAATAACTAGCAGGTATGCTCGGCACTATTCCGGTCCAGCGTACCTGGTTTTCAATCCGCCACCCTAGAGCGGCGGATCCCATAGGAATCAATTGGACAGCAGCGAAAGCTCATGTTCGCTGCTGCCCGATATCCCATTGATTTCTATGGGAGATGTCTGCACCTAACACCCTAACATGTACCCCGAGTCTAAACACCCCTAATCTGCCCCCCCCTACACCGCCGCCACCTATTTAATAGTTATTAACCTCTAAACCGCCACTCCCGGACCCCGACCTCCATCTACATTATACCTATTAACCCTTAATCTGCCCCCCCTACACCGCGGCCACCTATATTAAAGTTATTAACCCCTATCCTGCAGATCTCGGACCCCGCTGCAACTAAATAAATTGTTTAACCCCTAAACCACTGCTCCCAGACCCCGCCCCAACTAAATTAAATGTTTAACCCCTAAACCGCCGCTCCTGGACCCCGCCGCAACTAAATGAAATGTTTAACTCCTAAACCGCCGCTCCCAGACCCCGCCGCCACCTATATTAAACTTATTAACCCCTAAACCTAAATCTAACACTAACACTAACACCCCCATAACTTAAATATTATTTAAATACATCTAAATACATTTTACAATTATTAACTAAATTATTCCTATTTAAAACTAAATACTTACCTGTAAAATAAACCCTAAAATAGCTACAATATAACTAATAGTTACATTGGAGCTAATTTAGGATATATTTTTATTTTACAGCCAACTTTGTATTTATTTTAACTAGGTACAATAGCTATTAAATAGTTATTAACTATTTAATAGCTACCTAGTTAAAATAACTACAAAATTACCTGTAAAATAAAACCTAACCTAAGTTACAAATACACCTAACACTACACTATCATGAAATTAATTTTAAAAATTAACTACAATTACCTAAAATTAAATACAATTAAATAAACTAAACTATAGTACAAAAAAACAAACACTAAATTACAGAAAATAAAAAAAATACAAGAAACTAATTACATCTAATCTAAGCCCCCTAATAAAATAAAAAAGCCCCCAAAAATAATAAAATGTCCTACCCTATACTAAATTACAAAGTAATCAGCTCTTTTACCAGCCCTTAAAAGGGCTTTTTTGCGGGGCATTGCCCCAAAGTAATCAGCTCTTTTACCTGTAAAATAAAATACAACCCCCCCAACATTACAACCCACCACCCACACACCCCTACTCTAAAACCTACCCAAACCCCCCTTAAAAAACCTAACACTAATTCCCTGAAGATCACCCTGCTTTGAGCCGTGTTCACCCAGCCGGGCCGAATTCTTCATCCAAGCGGGGCAGGAGAGGTCCTCCATCCGGCCGATGTCTTCATCCAAGCGGCGTCTTCTATCAGCCAATCGGAATTAAGGTAGGAAAAATATAATTGGTTGATTTAATCAGCCAATTGGATTGAAGTTCAATCCGATTGGCTGATTGGATCAGCCAATAGAATGCTAGGTCAATTCTATTGGCTGATCCAATCAGCCAATCGGATTGAACTTCAATCCGATTGGCTAATTAAATCAACCAATCAGATTTTTCCTACCTTAATTCCGATTGGCTGATAGAATCCTATCAGCCAATCGGAATTTGAGGGACGCCATCTTGGATGACATCATTTAAAAGACCAGGCATTCGGTGTTAGGACGTCGTTGGAAGAAGATGGCTCCGCGTCAGCTGGATGGAAGATGGCTCCGCTCCACTCCGGATGATTGAAGATAGAAGACACTGCTTGGATGAAGACATCGGCCGGATGGAGGACCTCTTCTTCCCCGCTTAGATGAAGAATTCGGCCCAGCTGGGTGAACATGGCTCAAGGTAGGGTGATCTTCAGGGGGTTAGTGTTAGGTTTTTTAAGGGGGGTTTGGGTGGGTTTTAGAGTAGGGGTGTGTGGGTAATGGGTTGTAATGTTGGGGGGGTTGTATTTTATTTTACAGGTAAAAGAGCTGATTACTTTGGGGCAATGCCCCGCAAAAAGCCATTTTAAGGGCTGGTAAAAGAGCTGATTACTTTGTAATTTAGTATAGGGTAGGGCATTTTATTATTCTGCGGGGCTTTTTTATTTTATTAGGGGGCTTATATTAGGTGTAATTAGTTTAAAGTTCTTGTAATTTTTTTTATTTTCTGTAATTTAGTGGGGGGTTTGTACTATAGTTTAGTTTATTTAATTGTATTTAATTTTAGGTAATTGTAGTTAATTTGTTTAACTAATTTAATGATAGTGTAGTGTTAGGTGAATTTGTAACTTAGGTTACGTTTTATTTTACAGGTAATTTTGTAGTTATTTTAACTAGGTAGCTATTAAATAGTTAATAACTATTTAATAGCTATTGTACCTAGTTAAAATAAATACAAAGTTGCCTGTAAAATAAAAATAAATCCTAAAATATATAAATATATTCAAGGCCCATATTCAGAGATGGCAGAAGCTCTGTTTATTCCTAGAAAATTGTTTCTGACAAAAAGTCACAATTTAAGGTTGGAGGAAAGGATATTTAATCTCCTCCAACGGAAATGTTTTTTCACTGTAAGAGCATTAAAATTGTGGAACTCATTACCAAAGGGGGTAGTGAATGCCAATACCATAGATACATTTAAAAATAGTCTGGATACATTTCTGTATATAAACAAAATTCATGGATATGATTGCTAGTATTAAATGAGTCACCTCTTAGTGGGGTTATTTAAGCTTAACTGGAGCTTTTTGTAAGTATTTTAGATTTGTATAGGTTGAACTCGATGGACTTCGGTCTTTTTTCAACCTTATCTACTATGTTACTATGTTACTATGTAAAATAGCTACAATGTAACTATTAGTTATATTGTAGCTATTTCAGGGTTTATTTTACAGGTAAGTGTTTAATTTTAAATAGGAATAATTTAGTTAATAATTGTAATATGTATTTAGATTTATTTAAGTTAGGGGGTATTAGGGTTAGACAGGTTTAGGGGTTAATAAATTTAATATAGTGTCAGCGACGTTGGGGGCGACAGATTAGGGGTTAATAAATGTAGGTAGGTGGCGGCGGTGTAGGGGGGCAAATTAGGGGTTAATAAATATAATGTAGGTGGCGGCGGTGTAGGGGATGGCAGATTAGGGGTTAATAAGTTTAATATAGGTGGTGGCGAGGTCCGGGAGCAGCAGTTTAGGGGTTAAACATTTAATTTAGTTGCGTCGGGGTCCAGGAGCGGCGGTTTAGGGGTTAAACATTTAATTTAGTTGCGGCGGGGTCCGGGAGCGGTGGTTTAGAAGTTAAACAATTTATTTAGTTACGGCGGGGTCCGGGATCTGCAGGATAGGGGTTAATAACTTTAATATAGGTGGCGGCGGTGTAGGGGGCGGCAGATTAGGGGTTATTAGGTATAATGTAGGTGGCGGCAGGGTCCGGGAGCGGCGGTTTAGGGGTTAATATATTTATTATAGTTGCAGCGGGGTCCAGGAGCGGAGGTTTAGGAGGTAATAACTTTATTTAGGTGCGGGGGGCTCCGGGAGCAGCGGTTTAGGGGTTAATACATATAATGTGCGGCAGGGTCCAGGAGTGGCGGTTTAGGGGGTAATAATTTTATTTAGGTGTGGGGGGCTCCGAGAGCGGCGGTTTAGGGCTTAATACATGTAATGTAGGTGGCGGCAGGGTCCAGGAGCAGCGGTTTAGGGGTTAATATCTTTATTTAGGTGCCGGGGGCTCCGGGAGCGGTGGTTTAGGGGGTAAAACAGTGTAGTTTAGTGTGGGTGCTTAGTGAAAGGCTAGCAAGAAAGCTGCGAAGAAGCCGATGAGCAGCGAGATTGATGACTGTCAGTTAACAACAGTCCGCTGCTCATCGCACCGTACTGGGTGCGTGGCTTCTTGACAGCTTTCTTGATAACTTTGGCGAACGTATTCAGGTCCGGGGCGGCGATGGTAGGCGAGCTTAGGCGAGCATATTGGGCCGGCGAATGCAGGTAAGTAGACAGATTGATACATAGAGGCCAAGGTAATCACACAGGTAAAAGGTGTATTAATATAACAGTGTTGGTTATGTAAAACTGGGGAATGGGTAATAAAGGGATTATCTATCTTTTAAAACAATAAAAATTCTATTGTAGACTGTCCCTTTAATAAATTATCAATAACCACAGATAAAACATTTAAATAAAAAATAAACGTTAAAAATGCACGATACAATATAAAGAAATAAACATAATAAAAAGTTAACTAATGTACTGTGCAAAATCAAGGAAATATAGACTGTCCACTTTGGTCTGGAACCTTTGAATAGAAATATATTTTGAATGTAAATTGAAGATCTATCAGGTAAGAACTCTTGAGCAGGGGGGAAATTAATCATGCTCTTCTGAACTGTAACTCAACTTTTAAAACTAAATGTATTAAAATCAGGTCTGAAATCTAAATTATATTTTACAGGGACTTTAGCTGATCACTTATAATACAGATGGGCTGCAACTATTTTTTTAATCTAACCGTGCCTTTCTAATCCCCTGTGCTCTGGCTGCACATTTAAAAACTCATATTTTTGTGAGTTAGTGGTTTGAATTGTTCTCCTATTGACTCTCTAGCTACAAAAAAGTGCCAATATGGCCAAAGATCTGATTGGAGAACAATTCAAAGCTTTAGATCACAAAGAATATGGGTGGCCAGAGCATGGGAAATTAGAATGCCATGACTAGATAAACGGCTAGATTACGAGTTTTGCGTTATGGTGAAAAAGCAGCGTTATGGCTCTTTTTCACTACTGCTGGTATTACGAAATTCACGCCCGGCCACGCCCTGTTTGCGGCCATTCACACCTGACCACACCCCCTTCACGTCAGCCACCCCCCCCGCTCACACCCGGCCACGCCCACTTCTGCCGCAGATCAGCTTGGGACTCAAAGGCCAGGTGCGTTTGTCCTTGTGCTGTCTCTACTGCGCATGACAGCTTCAGACAAACACACTTGGCCTTTTATATTATAGGATTTGGTATCTCAAAGCCAATGTAGAAAATTAACCGCAATGGCTAGGTAATTACATAAAGCATACTTATTATCTATTCAATATAACAGAATGTAGAAAATTAACCTCAATGGCTAGGTGGCTAGATAAAACACACTTATTATCTATTCAATATAACAGAATTGTGCTGGTTACAAAGTTTGATTAAATTTGTGTAATATTTTAATACATTATTTTTAAAAATAAGTTTGACCTTAAAACAAAATCCACAAAAAATGATATATAAGCGATATTAAATATCGGAATACAATACAAATATCAAAAATAAAATAAAATACAATTAATGTGAGTAATCACTTTGATGTAAAAAGACAAATTGGGACATTGATAAAGTTCATAACCAATACTTAGTCCCAAAGGAGATCCTTTAAAGAAACAGAATGGACTATCCCATTCACTGTCCACTTTAGGTAGACGTTAAGAGCGTGAGTGTCCTCCTGTATATAAAGAGGGGAATTCCTTTTAGTGTAGTATCACAAAACACAGGTGATAAAAAGAATCCGTACTCACAGTAAAGACTGCTGAGGTTGGTGTTTGGACGCACTGTCGGATCCGTCCCTGTGTCAAGCTGTGTATCCGCTGTATGAGAAGGTTTTGTTGGATCTCCGTATTCTTAAGATGTGTAGTAAAATTCTACAAAGAAACTAATTTTGAAACGCGTTGCTCACATGACTCCGCAGTAGAGCACACCTGATATTTGATTGATTGGCTGACACGACTCTGGGTAGTGGTGCAGGTGTATTGGTGCTACGGCACAACTGATGATTTAGATCTGTTGGACATTTCAATATCAGTCAGTGTTAACATCTGCAGCCATTAGGTCTATCGCTTGTTATATTTGTAGAATTTTACTACACATCTTAAGAATACGGAGATCCAACGAAAACTTCTCATACAGCGGATACACAGCTTGACACAGGGGGTCGCGATCCGATAAAGATCGTAGTTTGCGGCGCAAGCGAGGGAGCCCCCGCCACCCATAGTTTCAGCTCGCAACTCAAGCTATCCTATATACGGCGCCGTCAGATGCTAAAGTGCCGTAAGTCGGATAAACCAGCGATGTCCAGAAATCTGTGTAAGTACAAATTTCTGGAGTTGCCAGTGACTTACGGCACTTTAGAAACTGCTGGCGCCTACAAAACCTGACTAAATTATTAAATCTCCCATACTGTCTAACACGCCTCCCAAACATAGCCCGACACGTATACCCCTCTATCCGCTATCCCCCCTCACTATCCTAACAATAAAAAATGTATTAACCCCTAAACCGCCGCTCCCGGACCCCGCCGCCACCTAATAAAGTTATTAACCCCTAAACCGCCACTCCTGGACCCCGCCGCCACCTAGATTATCTATATTACCCCCTAATGTGAGCTCCTACCCCACCGCCACCTACATTAACTACCCCCTAATGTGAGCTCCTACCCTGCCGCCACCTACATTAACTACCCCCTAATGTGAGCCCCTTACACTGCCGCCATTATTAACCCCTAATTTAATCCCCCTACCCCGCCGCCAGCTATATTAAAATTATTAACCAATAATTGAATCCCCCTACCCTGCCGCCAGCTATATTAAATTAATTAACCCCTAATCTGATCCCCTATACCGTCGCCAGCTATATTAAATACATTAACCCCTAATCTAATCCCCCTACACCGCCGCCAGCTATATTAACTATATTAACCCTAATTATATTAGGGTTAATATAGTTAATATAGTTATTATATTATATATATTAACTATATTAACCCTAATTATATTAGGGTTAATATAGTTAATATCGTTATTATATTATATATATATTAAGTATAATAACCCTATCTAACTCTAACATCCCTAACTAAATTCTTATTAAAATAAATCTAATTAATATTAATATTATTAATTAAAATATTCCTATTTAAATCTAAATACTTACCTATAAAATAAACCCTAAGATAGCTACAATGTAATTAATAATTACATTGTAGCTATTTTATGGTTTATATTTATTTTACAGGTAACTTGGTATTTATTTTAACTAGGTACAATAGCTATTAAATAGTTAATAACTATTTAATAGCTACCTAGTTAAAATAATTACCAATTTACCTGTAAAATAAATCCTAACCTAAGTTACAAATACACCTAAACTATCAATAAATGAAATAAACTACAAATATCTAAACTATAATACAATAAAAAAAACTAAACTAAATTACAAAAAACAAACAAACAAACACTAAATTACAAAAAATAAAAAAAGATCACAAGATTTTTAAGCTAATTACACCTATTCTAATCCCCCTAATAAAATAATAAAGCCCCCCAAAATAAAAAAAATTCCCTACCCTATTCTAAATTGAAAAAGTTAAAAGGGCCTTTTGCGGGGCATGCCCCAAAGAAATCAGCTCTTTTGCCTGTAAAAAAAAACACAATACCACCCCCAACATTACAACCCACCACCCACATACCCCTAGTCTAACCCAAACCCCCCTTAAATAAACCTAACTCTACCCCCCTGAAGATCTCCCTACCTTGTCTTCACCCAGCCGGGCAGAACTCTTCATCCGATCCGGGCGATGTCTTCAATCAAGCGGCAGAGAAGAAGTCTTCCACCCGGTGATGTCTTCATCCAAGTGGCAAAGTAGAAGTCTTCCATCCGGCGATGTCTTCAATCAAGCGGCAAAGAAGAAGTCTTCCATCCGGCGATGTCTTCAATCAAGGGGTAGAGAAGAGGTCCTCCATCGGGGCGAAGTTTTCTTCCAAGCGGCATCTTCAATCTTCTTTCTTCGCTCCTCCGACACGGAACAACCATCCGGCACGACGACTTCCGGATGAATGAGGTTCCTTTAAATGATGTCATCCAAGATGGCGTCCGTCGAATTCCGATTGGCTGATAGGATTCTATATAGGGTTAATATAGTTAATATATATAATATAATAACTATATTAACTATATTAACTATATTAACTCTAATATAATTAGGGTTAATATAGCTAATATATATAATATAATAACTATATTAACTATATTAACTATATTAACCCTAATATAATTAGGGTTAATATAGTTAATATAGCTGGCGGCGGTGTAGGGGGATTAGATTAGGGGTTAATGTATTTAATATAGGTGGCGGCGGTATAGGGGGATTAAATTAGGGGTTAATGTAATTAATATAGCTGACGGCGGGGTAGGGGGATTAAATTAGGGGTTAATGCAATTAATATAGTTGGCGGCAGTATAGGGGGATTAAATTAGGGGTTAATGTAATTAATATAAGATATAAGGAGGGTGGTGCATATAGAACATACACCACACTCCTAGGGGGCGCTAACAGTAAGCAGCAAACAGGTAAGCAAATATATACAGATAATTAAGAGAATATACAATAAACCTAGCACACTTATATCAGATTATTAGAGATGATATGCTCACAAGTGGACCCAGATGATATTGGTATAATCAAATAACAAAATGTCCGCACAAAGAATAATCCAAAAGAAAGAAGGCAGCTCTCTGTCATAGGACGGTCATCCTGGTGTGGCGTGATCTATAAGAAAAAGAAGCACAGAGGCGCCAACATGGCCTAGTAACGTCACAGCAGTCGGATACAAAACATCAGCAGGATAGGAAATATACTCACAAGCGTAGCGCACCCAAATGGTGCTATTGTGGCAGCCTGGAACATCAAACAGTGGTCCAGCTCACTGGTGTCTCCAGCCAGATAGAGATGATCCTTGGCGAGGGCCTATCCTATGATGTCTATAAGGGCAAAAAAGGCACACACATAGCCCAGTAACGTTTGTACACCAGATAAAAAAGAATTCAAGGTTGTACTTACAGGAAACAAAGCACCACCAGGCAGATAGCCTGAGAAAACAGCCTGTGGTGGCTGAGAAACATGTCGCTGTTTTTAAAATAAATGTTTTTAAATATACACTTGCTTTATCACAATTATTCTGCTTCTGTTCTGGGGGCAGAGTGTGTGTGCTAGTCCTATCTTCCAAAGTGGTGATTTTCTGCATCCTGCAAATTGGATTCCACAGTCCACTGGGCGGCTGAGAGGTCCCAGTACTGCTGATATTGCACCTGGTGGTGATTTGTTTCCTGTAAGCACAACCTTGAATTCTTTTTTATCTGGTGTACAAACGTTACTGGGCTATGTGTGTGCCTTTTTGCCCTTATAGGCATCATAGGATAGGCCCTCGCCAAGGATCATCTCTATCTGGCTGGAGACACCAGTGAGCTAGACCACTGTTTGATGTTCCAGGCTGCCACAATAGCACCATCTGGGTGCGCTACGCTTGTGAGTATATTTCCTATCCTGCTGATGTTTTGTATCCGACTGCCGTGACGTTACTAGGCCATGTTGGCGCCTCTGTGCTTCTTTTTCTTAATGTAATTAATATAGCTGGCGGCGGTATAGGGGGATTAAATTAGGGGTTAATGTAATTAATATAGCTGGCGGCGGGGTAGGGGGATTAAATTAGAGGTTAATGTAATTAATATAGCTGGCGGCGGTATAGGGGGATTAAATTAGGGGTTAATGTAATTAATATAGCTGGCGGCGGGGTAGGGGGATTAAATTAGGGGTTAATAATTTTAATATAGCAGGCTGCGGGGTAGGAGCTCACATTAGGGGGTAGGTAATATAGATGGCGGCGGTGTAAGGGGCTCACATTAGGGGGTAGGTAATGTAGATGGCTGCGGTGTAAGGGGCTCACATTAGGGGGTATGTAATGTAGCTGGTGACGGTGTAGGGGGATCACATTAGGGGGTTATACTTTTAATGTAGGTGGCGGTGGGGTCCTGGAGCGGCGGTTTAGGGGTTAAATACTTTATTTGGGATTGCGGTGGGGGATCGCAGTTGACAGGTAGATAGACATTGCGCATGCGTTAGGTGTTAGATTTTATTTGGCAGGTAGTTTAGGGAGTTACGGGGCTCCAATAGACAGCGTAAGGCTTACTACGGCTGCATTTTGTGGCGAGGTGAAAATTGAGAAAGATTTCTCCATTTTCACCACTTAAGTCCTTACGCTGTATATTGGATACCAAACTGCGCGGGTTTGGTATACCTGCCTATGGCCCAAAAAACTACTGCCGAAGGCAGAAATATACGAGCGTAACTTCTAATTTACGCTGTATATAGGATACTAAACCCGCGCAAAATTCTGCATCACCGGCTTTTGCGGGTGATGCTGCATATCGGATCGAGGCCATGGACGGATCCGACAGTGCGTCCAAACATCAACCTCAGCAGTCTTTACTGTGAGTACGGATTCTTTTTATCACCTGTGTTTTGTGATATTACACTAAAAGGAATTCCCCTCTTTATATACAGGAGGACACTCATGCTCTTAACGTCTACCTAAAGTGGACAGTGAATGGCATAGTCCATTCTGCTTCTTTAAAGGATCTCCTTTGGGACTAAGTATTGGTTAGGTCTGTCGCTTGTTATATTTGTAGAATTTTACTACACATCTTAAGAATACAGAGATCCAACGAAAACTTCTCATACAGCGGATACACAGCTTGACACAGGGACGGATCCGACAGTGCGTCCAATCCCCAACCTCAGCAGTCTTTACTGTGAGTATGGATTGTTTTTATCACCTGTGTTTTGTGATATTACACTAAAAGGAATTCCCCTCTTTATATACAGGAGGACACTCACGCTCTTAACATCTACCAAAAATGGACAGTGAATGGGATATTCCACTCTTGGTTATGAACTTTATCCTTGTCCCATTTTCTATTTTTACATCAAAGTGATCACTCACATTAATTGTATTTTATTTTTGATATTTGTATTGTATGCCGATATTTAATATCGCTTGTATATCATTTTTTGTGGATTTTGTTAAAAGGTCGACCTAGATTTAGAGTTTTGCGTTAGAAGGGGTGCGTTAGCTACGCATGTTTTTTTTCCCCCGCACCTTTTAAACAACACTGGTATTTAGAGTTCTCTGAAGGGCTGCGTTAGGCTCCAAAAAGGGAGAGTAGAGCATATTTTACTGCCACTTCAACTCTAAATACCAGCGTTGCTTACGGACGCAGCCAGCTTCAAAAACGTGCTCGTGCACGATATCCCCATAGTAAACAATGGGACAGTTTGAGCTGAAAAAAAACCTAACATCTGCAAAAAATCAGCGTTCAGCTCCTAACGCAGCCCTATTGTTTCCTATGGGGAAGCACTTCCTAAGTCTGCACCTAACACCCTAACATGTACCCCGAGTCTAAACACCCCTAACCTTACACTTATTAACCCCTAATCTGCCATCCCCACTGTTGCTGACCCCTGCATTTTATTATTAACCCCTAATCTTCCGCTCCGTACACCGCCGCAACCTACATTATAGCTATGTACCCCTAATCTGCTGCCCCTAACATCGCAGACCCCTATATTATATTTATTACCCCCTAATCTGCCCCCCCCCAACGTCGCCGCTACCTACCTACACTTCTTAACCCCTAATCTGCCGACCGGACCTCGCCGCCACTATAATAAATGTATTAACCCCTAAACCGCCTCACTCCCGCCTCAAAAACCCTATAATAAATAGTATTAACCCCTAATCTGCCCTCCCTAACATCGCCAACACCTAACTTCAAGTATTAACCCCTAATCTGCCGACTGGACCTCGCCACTACTCTAATAAATGTATTAACCCCTAAAGCTAAGTCTAACCCAAACACCTAAATATAATTTTTATCTAACGAAATAAATTAACTCTTATTAAATAAATTAATCCTATTTGAAGCTAAATACTTACCTGTAAAATAAACCCCAATATAGCTACAATATAACGAATAATTATATTGTAGCTATTTTAGGATTTATATTTATTTTACAGACAACTTTGTATTTATTTTAACTAGGTACAATATCTATTAAATAGTTAATAACTATTTAATAGCTACCTAGTTAAAATAATTACAAAATTACCTGTAAAATAAATCCTAACCTAAGTTACAATTAAACCTAACACTACACTATCAATAAATTAATTAACTAAACTATCTACAATTATCTACAATTAAATCAACTAAACTAAATTACAAAAAATAAAAAAAGATTACAAGAATTTTAAACTAATTACACCTACTCTAAGCCCCCTACAAAAATAACAAATCCCCCCAAAATAAAAAAATGCCCTATCCTATCCAAACTCATTATAAACTCCTGGAGTAAAGGTTTATTAACCTGATTTTATTTATGGTATTAAGGTTTGAACATGCAATACAGATTTAACAGATTTAAATGTTGTGGTATATAGCATGTCTTTATCTTAAAATTCAATAAAATTAAGTTTAGTAAATTTTACAAAAGAACAGTAATTGGATAGGGATTGATTATAACACCTTACATAAAATGTTTTTGTCAGCAAATTTTGATTTAGTTTTAGTCATAGTCTTTTGACTAAAATGTCATTTTGATTTAGTTTTATTCATAGTCTTTTGGCTAAAATGTCATTTTGATTTAGTTTTAGTCATAGTCTTTTGACTAAAATGTCATTTTAGTTTTAGTCGTATTTTAGTCATCAGAATTTCTTTCGTTTTATAGTCATTTTAGTCTAGTTTTAGTCGACGAAATGAACACTGTTTAAAAAAGTCCTTTTTCAATGGGACTTCCATAGCGCCAGCATTACCAGTTTGCCTATCCGGCCAAAAAGTGAGCGGTACAGCCTATACCGTCAAGATCCGTACCGTAAACTGAAAGTCAGTAGTTATGGCCAATAGGATTGCGCTTGCATTCTATTGCTTGTTCCAATCAGCCAATAGAATACAAGCTCAATCCTATTGGCTGATTGCATCAGCCAATAGGATTTTTTCACCTTTAATTCCGATGGGCTGATAGAATTCTATCAGTCAATCGGAATTCAAGGAATGCCGTCTTGGATGACATCATTTAAAGGAACCTTCATTCTTCAAGAGGATTCGAAAGAAGAGGATGCTCCGCGCCGGATGTCTTGAAGATGGAGCCGCTTCGCATTGGGATGAAGATAGAAGATGCCGTCTGGATGAAGACTTCTGCCGGCCTGGAGAACCACTTCTTGCCGCTTGGATGAATACTTCTCTCGGCTTCGTTGAGGACTTTTGCCCGCTTGGATGAAGACTTCTCCCGGCTTCGTTGAGGATGGATGTCCGGTTTTCAAAAACTGTAAGTGGATCTTCGGCGGTTAGTGTTAGGTTTTCTTAAGGGTTTATTGGGTGGGTTTTATTTTTAGCTTAGGGTTTGGGCTGAAAAGAGCTAAATGCCCATTTAAGGGCAATGCCCATACAAATAACCTTTTATGGGCAATGGGGAGCTTAGGTTTTTTTTTTAGATAGGATTTTATTTGAGGGGTTTGGTTGTGTGGGTGGTTGGTTTTACTGTTGGGGGGTTGTTTGTATTTTATTTTACAGGTAAAAGAGCTGATTTCTTTGGGGCAATGCCCCGCAAAATGCCTTTTTAAGGGCTATTGGCAGTTTAGTTTAGGCTAGGGTTTTTTTATTTTGGGGGGGGGCTTTTTTATTTTGATAGGTGTTAGGTGTTTCCCCAGGGGGGTAAGTGTCAGGTCAGGCCGAAGCCACGGGCCCACTGTACCACCTGAGGCAGATGTAGATTATCTGATAAGGATCCCTTAGAATGACTCAGACCACGCAGCAATATGATCTAAAGCCAATCATCTTTATTGAACAGTGCAAGCCTATCTTATAGACTTCAGTAACAGCATACAGGGTTAAGGGGATGACACGTTAGGACCGCGTCATTTTACACAGTTATACAGAGTAAGATACAATGTGAAGCTGGAAAATTACTTTCTCATAACAAGAATCACATAGTCATAATAAGCTAACATCTGCGGAGACAACAAGGTCTCTGGACCATCTTATTGACATTATATTCTTCTGGGCGTACAGCCAAAGTACATTGACAAGGCCGAACAGCTAAAGAAACTACCATAACATGCACATAGTTCGCCCTACAAAATAACCCATTATAATAAAGTCTAATCATTACAAAATGGATGCTAATCATAACAAGATGGCTGCAAGGAACAAGATGGCGCCCAAAAACAAGATGGCGCTAGTCAGGTTCACATTAACCCCTAACATACCATCCTTTTATTCTAACAGAATAACATAAAAATAGACAGGCATAGAAAATTAGTAAAGCCTTATATTATGGTAACAGAACTCTGTTTGAGAATACTAAAGAGAAAAATATTCCTATGTCGTGATATTCTTTTATAGGCTAATTGTCACTGCATATCGGTACAGCCCCTCCAATACCTTCCATCTATCTTCCAGCCCTCCCAAAACTACCGGTCTACCGGCACAGAGACCCAACCAGCCCCCCATCTACCCCCAAACAACGTTGAATCGTTTATTTCTCTACCTGCATTGCTAGAACCCCCCAATATGTCCAACAGTTCCTTCTCCACAGTAACGCATGACATAGCAACAGCACAACTGTCTCTAGGTGGCCTCTGAGTACTTCAAGAACAGTCTTTGTCCATTTGAGAGCGCTACACCTTGACACTTTGCTATAATACAATTCTCCAACAGTTCATTTGCAGTAGGGGTGCTTATCCAATGTTCTTCCGCAGGGAGATGCTGGAAATCTGATGGTTTGTTCATGGGGTAGACAAGGCAACCAGTGGATACCCATGGCAAGCAAACACTCGAGTCACAGGGAGTCTAGGAAGCAAACAGAAACAGTACAGGATGAGTACACACCGCAATACAATCACAATTATGTCCAAATAAAACGTCACCTTCATCCTATGTCATTTAAAATCAAACAAAACATTGTTATTATTTAATACAAACTAAATACATTAATATTTCTCATAGAATAATTTACAACTTCTCTATACACTTTTAAATGATACTTCATGAATACTAAGCAAGTGAAAACCTGCCAGACTTCATCAAGGGCCTGAAGGGTTATGCTAAAACTTATGCTAAGGCTTGCCCTGTAGCAAAAATGGAAAAAAAAGAAAACAGTCAATAAAAATAAATTAATTTCTTTACAGTGTCACTTTGAACTTCTAAAAATTAAAAGAACCTCGTGTTGCTTTATTCTGCATGGCTGCTATCTATAATGTTTATAATTCTACAACCATGATCCAAATATTTAACAATCTCATCTGATATAAACACTACTAGTTTACTAATTATTTTATGCAACCTAAATTCTCTCACACTCCTGTATGAGGAACGCATACAAACAGAACATCATTTAAAACTACAAACTCTTTTAAAGGTAAACACATCTTTATGGTAAGAATTACTCTCTTTGACAAACATCAGGAATGACCAAATTCACTTTGCAGATACCATACTAATTAATAAAAGGGAAAAAATACATTTGCTTTCCTGGACTATCTATTCCCTAAACAAATATTTCTCCGTATATTTAATATAAACTTCTAGCTTAGACGTGTCCTCCTTATGTTCTAAAGGGTGAAGGGTCTAAAATATTATGATATATTGCAGCATTTTCCTTAAAAATATTTTTATACTCAGTGGGCCATTCAATAGGGTACAATACTGCAAAGTTCACAGTTACATTTATCTAAAGGGTTACTTTGTTAAGCACATAAACTACAATGTGCACTAATACCAGTAAAGCATATGATCTCTTATACCAACTATGATCAATAAAAATAAAACAACTACAAGAGAATACAAAACAAGCAATATAAGAAATCGAGTTAAAACAATACTCCCCTAATTTAATTGGTTGACCCTGTAACAGCATAACAGGTCCTCCATATCGAGCGGCAAGGCACAGTCCAGAGAAGGATAGTCTTTATGTCCTGAAGACACACATCAGAGGAAACAGTCATGGATTACCCAGAGTCCAGTTCTGGGGCTGGTACCAGCATGCAAAGCAAAGAATGGATCCAAAGATAATTCAGCAACTTTTACTGCAGTATGGTGGTTAAAACAAGCTTGACAAAAGGTCTTTCATCTTTATCTTTTCTTTCTTTAAAGGTTTACTTGCTTTCAATCTTTAATCTTTTGAAGAGTGCACTTATGGAATTTTGCCTGTACAGATTTGACCTAAATATGGAAACTCAAAAATAATTCAGTAAGTGTCTTTTAATCTCTGGATACAGCATCATACTCTCATCCTGCAAATACAAATATAGTGTTAAGAACCAAATAGAAAAATAAAACATTTTAGGCATCTGAAATATGAGAGCAAAATACAACACAGAGAGACAATGGAGAGATCTAATCCACCAGGGAGAGAAAAAGGAGTGGGGTATTGGTATACAGGCTACGACCGGGGTGGCCATCAAGGTAGATGATGTCCGTGGCCAGATTCCCAATGAAGGAAAGTTCTAGACAATCCTAGGGACGTAGTGCATCCTGCATAGGGACAAGACAGGGACAGGGAAATTTAGGGCACAGCTGGTGGTTTATGCAATAACATTGTAAGAGGAGATTCAAAACATTTTAGGTTCACCTCCTAAAAACAATCACCCCCATTACATAAAGATATTCATCAATACTCATCAATACTTCCCCCTTGTTTGCGTGAAACATCTCATGTGACACGCAAACACAACATAACAAGAGACTAAACGACAAATCATGCACTCTACTCATGCAGAGACAATTCTCAATAGCAAGCAAAATCAAATACACTTCACAATTCAATATGCTGTCCATACAGCACACTTCCACACGTAGTCACAAAAGAGAAAAACATAACAAACAAACATTGAAAACCAATTGTTCTTGTCTTTCACAAAACAAAACATTAGCTGCTGACACAAATTTCAAACAACCACAATTAACCTAAAATTCAACACATATTCTGACATTCACTGGAATGCAACACTCGCAAAACACTACAAACAATTAAAAACATCCACTATGTACAAAACTTTGATATCACACAAAGAAAGCAATCACAGCAGATGCCCAAGAAACTTCAGCTGCAGATTGTACAAATAAAATTGTGCTTATTTGGGAACGATCAGATAACCATGGTACAGCCACCGTTCTCCTGCCGTATGCACCAAGCAAATCCACTGTTAAAGTGACATACTAGTAGAAATGAAAATTTCATTATTCAGATAGGACTTTTAATTTTAACCAACTTTCTAATGTACTTTTATCATCAAAATCACTTTTTCCTCCTGGTATTTTTAGGGTAAAGTGTAAACTAAACATAGATAGGCTCATATGCTAATTTTTAAGCCTTTGAGGGCTGCCTCTTATCACAAGCTGTTGAAATCTCTTTGCAACACCAAGAGACAAAAATAGCCATATAAATAAAACTAAAACTATAATCAGATAAATTAGCAAGTTATGTAAATGCAGTAGAATCAGAGAAATTGTGCATCATTTGTTTGCTGTCCGCTATTGCCTTAATATAGGGGTGTTTATTGTAGACACATTATAGACCACGGCATAGCTGATAAGCAGCAATCAAACTCATGGCAATTATAGTTGTAGACTGGGTCATAACCATATAGCTACATATTTGTAAAAGTGTCACTTAAATCACTTTATTAAATAATATCTAATTTATTTATTGAACGCAGTGGGGGTTATTTTAATAACAAAGAGTTTTGTAATATCTGTGAGATACAGTTTGACAGCAGACGGCCACAGGAATAAAATTATCAGTTTTAAGCTATATTCTGTGACAGAATATAATATAAATACTGGTTTCTTTGTTGTGAGCAATTTATATTTATCATTTTTTATAACATAGAACACCAGTACTGCCGCTTTAAATCTAAAGTAAAATCTTTCTCTCTGCGATGAAGCCAAACACAAGAGAGAATTTTTTTTTTAATTTTTTTTTAAAGAAAAGCAAAACATGCACAGTGTTATCATTCTTCTCAAGGATAGTAAGGCAAGCTCAAAGTTTCATTTTTACTTAAAGGAAAAACACTGTTTACTGCTAAAAAATATAAAATTCACACTAAAACTTGATAAATGCTAATTAGTTTAAGCACAACAAAATTATTGGATTTAACATTGTGTATAACTTGATATTCACCATTCTGCAGCTCTCCAGCCAAATATAACAACCGCATATAACACAAAAATAAGCTTTCTACAACAGAATAATAATACAATTTCCCCTTTAAATTATTCCCAATGATCCTTATAATAAAAAAATGTATACTGACGTTCATTAAATAGCCTAAGCAAGCATAAGCAGCATAAGAACGCACTCACAGCGGGATGCAGGCTAGTTAAAGGGACATTTTACCCAAACTAAAAAATAATCTTTGATTGAAACTGCTAACACAGTGAAATATACTAGTGTTAGGCTCACAGTAAACCTCATTGTCTTTTCTGTAAATATTCCCTTAAATTCTCAGATGTTATATCAGTTTGCCTGTATCCCTTTAAATATTTTCACTCCTCTGTTTTTTTCTTGTGTTTTTTCGCTAGTCTCACAGATCACTACACTAAAATTGTAGACAACTTATCACTTCAGTTTGCATTACAGAGAAAATTAAGTTATACTGCAAAAAGAAATATCTGCTATCTAAACGGCAGATTTAAAATAAATATATACAAAGAAAGGTCTCTTAAAATATATTTTGCAAACTACTAATACAGTGTTATTGCTGCTCCTGGACTCCTTTCACCAGAGTGATCCTTTAAATAATAAAATGACAATTTTCTATTGCTCCGTCTACGCACTGAGCTCTGATTTTACAGACAAATATAAGATAATGAGATATTATTATTATCTAAAATTCAACCCATTGCAATCAACTGTGTTTTGAAAGCATAAAACCAGCTACTTCATATATATACAAATAAACTTGCAAATGCAATTACTCCTATATTTTATACTATGCAGCTTGTATAACAAGTCATGGACAATACATTAATAGCAACACTATGTTACAGTGGACTGTCCCTTTAAGGACTAACCATTTATCACGTAAATCTCATATATATACCCTAACCATAATGTAGGCTGCTTGTATGATTTACCACACAAATTCCACCTCTGTACTGTAGCATGACCTGCAGATTAATTTACTTGCAACAAAAACGGACGCACTTTTAGATAAACTTTCAATTACAGCCTATAACTATATTTCATTGTGTGCACCAACTCAGTGCACAGACCTTCCAAATACAACATACGTTAACCCATTAATCATACCAGAAACAGTTTCATATTTACCAGAGCGTGACAAAAAATCACACACTCCATCGCACTTTCAAAGCCACTTTCAAAGCCGTTACTTCACTTGCTAAAACAATATCATATATTTACATGCCGAAAAACAATTATCACTTAAAACTAAAACTGCTTATTAATAACACATACTTAAAACATGCTGTTGACTTTAAAATACAGGTATAAAAAAATAACACTACAAAATACCTTCCTACAACGTCTGATTTCCCAGCAGAGAAACAGAAAGAAACATTTTTACAGCGATACAGACACACAAGCTCATTCCATCTCGCATACCAGAGATTCACTCCCTTTTTTCCTTTCTCAGAAAAACATCTATTTCATAGCGTACCACATACATATAAAAGACCACCAGATTAACTTGTCACCAAGTTCAAAATGTATTTCATTCCGAATCCACGCAAAATGGCCATTTTTTGCCTGGATTGGGACAATCATTTTCAAATAATACATTCTGTTTTTGGTTTAAAGTAAATCTGTTACACGCATACCACAGGGAGAACATAACAGACCATCACACATTATGCATCTCAATATACAAAATTTCCTTTTCATTACTGCAAGCAAATAAAAAGTCTTACAAACGAAGCTGCTGTAACAGTTTCTTTTTTTTTTTTTTTTTCTCTTCTGATCTATGTGCGCGCTCAGTGGTGGCCCCCCTTCTTTGCCTGCTACATTTTTTAACACAGAGATTTCTCTATTTACCACACAGCAGTACTAACTGACAATGTTTTAAAAATATTTCTGTCTTTTGCAGAAACTATTAACTCTTTTTTTTTTTCCCGACCTTACACATATAATTTTCTCTGTGCATTCTTATCTATAAGCAGATCCCATTTCTCAACACAATAATAGCCGCAATAATAACATGCATAGCCACTTAATATTTTCTAAGCAATTATATAGCAGCAAAACACAAACAAAACAAAGCAAGCATCAGATATCAACTTGAGCTTCAGGTGGGTAACAAAACTCTATTATGGGAATGAATATGGGAAACTTTAACACATGTGAGACTCACTCACTGCCAACTTATCCGGGGGAGCTTAGCTTAAAAACTTATCGTCAAATGGCATTCATTTATTTCTTGTGCGCTTATCACAGACAGGACTCACAATACCTGTTGTAACCCAGCACAGGACTCTTAACCTGGCTGGAGGGGTATCACAACTGCCGGCAGGACTATAACCTCTGCAAACCTGCATCTCAACCACAGGAACCCCTTAACCCTTTATCATATATTATCAACACCTATTACCAGACTAAATTTAGGTTCAGATTCACAGAAGGAAAGCATGGTAAAAGCACTCATACTCACCCACGGCGAATCCCACATAACTGACACCATAATTGTTAGGTGTTTCCCCAGGGAGGTAAGTGTCAGGTCAGGCCGAAGCCACGGGCCCACTGTACCACCTGAGGCAGATGTAGATTATCTGATAAGGATCCCTTAGAATGACTCAGACCACGCAGCAATATGATCTAAAGCCAATCAGCTTTATTGAACAGTGCAAGCCTATCTTATAGACTTCAGTAACAGCATACAGGGTTAAGGGGATGACACGTTAGGACCGCGTCATTTTACACAGTTATACAGAGATACAATGTGAAGCTGGAAAATTACTTTCTCATAACAAGAATCACATAGTCATAATAAGCTAACATCTGCGGAGACAACAAGGTCTCTGGACCATCTTATTGACATTATATTCTTCTGGGCGTACAGCCAAAGTACATTGACAAGGCCGAACAGCGAAAGAAACTACCATAACATGCACATAGTTCGCCCTACATAATAACCCATTATAATAAAGTCTAATCATTACAAAATGGATGCTAATCATCACAAGATGGCTGCGAGGAACAAGATGAAGCCCAAAAACAAGATGGCGCTAGTCAGGTTCACATTAACCCCTAACAATAGGGCTATTAGATTAGGTGTAATTAGTTTAAATATTTGATCATTTCTTTTTTATTTTGTGTAATTTAGTGTTTATTCTTTTTTGTAATTTAGTTAATTGTATTTAATTAATGTAATTGATTTAATTGTAGTGTAAGGTTAGGTGTTAGTGTAAGACAGGTTAGGTTTTATTTTACAGGTAAATTTGTATTTATTTTAACTAGGTAGTTAGTAAATAGTTTATAACTATTTACTAACTAGTCTACCTAGTTAAAATAAATACAAACTTACCTGTGAAATAAAAATAAAACCTAAGATAGCTACAATGTAACCATTAGTTATATTGTAGATAGCTTAGGGTTTATTTTATTGGTAAGTATTTCGTTTTAAATAGGAATTATTTAGGTATTAAAAGTAATTTTTATTTAGATTTATTTTAATTATGTTAAAGTTAGTGGGTGTTAGGGTTAGGGTTACGTTAGGGTTAGGGTTAGATTTAGGGTTAGGTTTAGGGGTTAATAACTTTAGTATAGTGGCGGCGACGTTGGGGGCGGCAGATTAGGGGTTACTAATTGTAGGTAGGTGGCGGCGATGTCGGGGGCCGCAGATTACTGGTTAATAACTGTAATATAGGTGGCGGCAACATTGGGGACGGCAGATTAGGGGTTAATAACTGTAGGTAGGTGGTGGTGGTGTCGGGGGCGGCAGATTAGGGGTTAATAAGTGTAGGTAGGTTTTGGCGATGTCGGGGGCGGCAGATTAGGGGTGTTTAGACTCTGGGTTTATGTTAGGGTGTTAGGTGTGGACATAAATTTTCTTTCCCCACAGGAATCAATGGGGCTTCGTTACGGAGCTTTACGCTCCTTTATTGCAGGTGTTAGGCTTTTTTTTAGCTGGCTCTCCCCATTAATGTCTATGGGAAAATCGTGCACGTGCATGTAAAACCAGCTCAAAGCAGCGCTGGTATTTGAGTGCGGTATGGAGCTCAATTTTGCTCAATGCTGACATATTGCCTGCTGACGCTGGGTTTTTGCAAACCTGTAATAGCAGCGCTATAGGGAGGTGAACGGTGGAAATAACTTGGAAGTTAGTACCGAGCCGAAAGTAAGTTACAGCGCATCTTTATTAGAAGTGATTGATTAAAGTCCCAGTAAATATTGCTTAGATTCCAGACCTGACTTTAAAACATGTCAAATTTACCATCACTTTAAGTGTAACAACACAAAGTATAATCCCAATAGATTCCAAATACTTGTCACTACTTTTTGCAATACTGCTAATTTATTAAAACAGAGTAAAAATAATATATACATCAAATGTTTTAACAGAGGCTCTTCCATATTTACTCTCATAATAAAAGTTGAAAGTAAATCATTAGCACACTAACGGCCAGATTACGAGTTTTGTGTTTTGAGTGAAAAAGCTTCGTAACGCTTCATTTTTCCCTACAGCTGCTATTACAAGTTTCCGTAGCGCCACAAATATCACCATCTACATTCAAATACATACCGCTCACACAGACCCAGTAGTTAATGATATATTGATAACAGAAACATCCACAAATCCCTTCAAAAACAATATATAACAGATCAAATTACGAGATCTCGGGTGTTTGAAAAAAATGCACACATACCCATTTTACATTGACTTACATATTAAAGGGACACTGAACACAAAATATTTTGTGATTCAGATAGAGCATGCAATTTTAATCAAATTTATAATTTAATCCTATAATCAAATTGACTTCATTCTCTTGGTATCTTTATTTGAAATGCAAAATTGTAAGTTTAGATACCGGCCCATTTCTGGTGAACAACCTGTGTTGTTGTTGCTCATTGGTGAATAAATTCATCCATCAATAAACTAGTGCTTTCAATAGTTCTGAACAAAAAATAGCTTAAATGCCTTATTTTTCAAATAAAGAAAGCGAGAGAACGAAGAAAAACTGATAATAGGAGTGAATTAGAAAGTTGCTTAAAATTGAATGCTCTATCAGAATCAGATGTGGGGTTAGTATCCCTTTAATTGAATATAACTTTTGGTTCAGTGTCCCTTTAATAAAAAATACCTTCATTAATCCTTACACTGTTTTGATGAAACTATATTGATATCTAAATCACATCTCTCACTCTTGGACTACCTTTATATATATAAGCATATTCGAACAGCACCATGATGACATAGTTTTACAAATATCTTATGTTTTGCATTGTGATCAATATGTGTTGTGTCCTAAAACAGATTACTGTACATTGCACAAATGGATCTATGTGCCACATAGATTAGGTTCTAGTTGTCACCAGTTGTTATTCAAAGTGTTGTGTGTGTGTGTCTGTATTAGTTTAAAAACAGGGATCAATAGTTATATTTAGATATACTATTGATTCATATGAGAAGAATTGGCTGTCTAATATAGTAAAAATTCCAGCATAGGGGGTGCGGAGTTAACCGTCAAAGCAACTAGACGCATAACGCAGTAGCTCCCGGCTTCAATAGAGATTCTGGGGGTTCTTTTTGATTTGAAAGCTCATAAAAAGGGACAGATGTACTTTGAACCCCTGCCTAAGAGCCTGCTCGAAAGATTTGGAGAAGATCTGGGAAATTTTTCATAGCCCACTGACGGAGAGAACCATTGATTCCCGCATGGCTATCCTAGCCCTTTTTAAACAGTATGACCGCAACATCAAAAACAGACTAGACCGTCTTATTTCTATAGTTGCACACCGAGCTGAGGAAGAAGGTAATGCCAAATTGTGCAGGAATCAATGCAGCTCTGGAAACACTCATGACTGTTCACCAGGGGACCTCTACCCGACACCTTCTACCGGGGACAACCTACCCTTTAAAAATTGCTCCAGACCGTGAGAACAACGATCATTCACCATACTCCTCTGACCTGGGAGGTGCAGTTGCTGCTCGCGACTTAAATAAAATTTGCATGTGCCTTCAGGAGGGAACAGCTGTGGAGAGTGTTAAACAAGAGGTTCTAACCCCAGATGAGGGCTACCCTGCCGTGTGGGCTCCTTATTTCCACTGTCTGGACCTGAAATGCAGTTGCTCCGCTATGTGTTTGTTTGTGCTGCCTTCTCAGGGCCCTGGAAAGTCTAGCTGTGCCTGCATAAAATCCGGAGTTGGGTGAAAATCGTGTAGTTGCAGTGGATGCCAACTGTTCTGGGTTGTAATAACGTCCTGCATAGCTTTCACGCTCCTATTTAAGTTCAGTACTCAGACTCATTAATTAACTATCGCCTAGATTTAGAGTTCTGCGTTAGCCGTCAAAACCAGCGTTAGGGGCTCCTCTTCTGGACGGATCGGTGATACCCGGCGTGGTGAAGATAAGGTAGGGAGATCTTCAGGGGCTTAGTGTTAGGTTTATTTAAGGGGGGTTTGGGTTAGATTAGGGCTATGTGGGTGGTGGGTTGTAATGTTGGGGGGATATTGTATGTTTTTTTTTACAGGCAAAAGAGCAGAATTCTTTGGGGCATGCCCCGCAAAAGGCCCTTTTAAGGGCTGGTAAGCTAAAAGAGCTTTTCTATTTTTATTTTAGAATAGGGTAGGGCATTTTTTTATTTTGGGGGTCTTTGTTATTTTATTAGGGGGCTTAGAGTAGGTGTAATTAGCTTAAAATTGTTGTAATATTTTTATAATGTTTGTAAATTATTTTTTTATTTTTTGTAACAGTTCTTTTTTTATTTTTTGTACTTTAGTTAGTTTATTTAATTGTATTTATTTGTAGGTATTTGTATGTAATTAATTTATTGATAGTGTAGTGTTAGGTTTAATTGTAGATAATTGTAGGTATTTTATTTAATTAATTTATTGATAGTGTAGTGTTAGGTTTAATTGTAACTTAGGTTAGGATTTATTTTACAGGTAATTTTGTCATTATTTTAACTAGGTAGCTATTAAATAGTTATTAACTATTTAATAGCTATTGTACCTAGTTAAAATAAATACAAAGTTACCTGTAAAATAAATATTAATCCTAAAATAGCTACAATATAATTATAATTTATATTGTAGCTATATTAGGGTTTATTTTACAGGTAAGTATTTAGATTTAAATACGAATAATTTATTTAATAAGAGTTAATTTATTTCGTTAGATAAATATTATATTTAACTTAGGGGGGTGTTAGTGTTAGGGTTAGACTTAATTAATACATTTATTAGAGTAGCGGTGAGGTCCGGTCGGCAGATTAGGGGTTAATACTTGAAGTTAGGTGTCGGTGATGTTAGGGAGGGCAGATTAGGGGTTAATACTATTTATTATAGGGTTATTGAGGTGGGAGTGAGGCGGATTAGGGGTTAATAACTTTATTATAGTAGCGGTGAGGTCCAGTCGGCAGATTAGGGGTTAATAATTGTAGGTAGGTGGCGGCGACGTTGGGGGCGGCAGATTAGGGGTTAATAAATATTATATAGGGGTCGGCGGTGTTAGGGGCAGCAGATTAGGGGTACATAGGGATAACGTAGGTTGTGTCGGTGTACGGAGCGGTAGATTAGGGGTTAATAATAATATGCAGGGGTCAGCGATAGCGGGGTTGGCAGATTAGGGGTTAATAAGTGTAAGGTTAGGGGTGTTTAGACTTGGGGTACATGTTAGGGTGTTAGGTGCAGACTTAGGAAGTGTTTCCCCATAGGAAACAATGGGGCTGCGTTAGGAGCTGAACGCTGCTTTTTTTGCAGGTGTAAGGTTTTTTTTCAGCTCAAACGGCCCCATTGTTTCCTATGGGGGAATCGTGCACGAGCACGTTTTTTAAGCTGGCCGTGTCCGTAAGCTCCGCTGGTATTTAGAGTTGCAGTGGCGGTAAATTATGCTCTATGCTCCCTTTTTGGAGCCTAACGCAGCCCTTCTGTGAACTCTAAATACCAGCAGTATTTAAAAAGTGCGGGGGGAAAAAAGCATGCGTAGCTAACGCACCCCTTTGGCCGCAGAACTCTAAATCTAGCGGTATGTTATAGTTGAAACTGCTGAATCTGCATTCATGAAGAATAATACCAGATAATGTGCAGATTGGGTAATTGACTCCTCTTGATGTTTACATTATGGGTAGAACTAATGGAGATATATGCCTAGATTTAGAGTTTGGCGTTAGCCGTCAAAAGCAGCACTAAGGGCTCCTAACACTGCTTTTTACTGCCCGCTGGTATTTAGAGTCAGCCAGGAAAGGGTCTAACGCTCACTTCCAAGCCGCGACTTTTCCATACCGCAGATCCCCTTACGTCAATTGCGTATCCTATCATTTCAATGGGATCTTCCAAATGCTGGTATTTAGAGTCTTGGCTGAAGTTAGAGGTACACCCTCTACCGACAAGACTCTATCCGCAGAAAAAAGTCAGTAGTTAAGAGCTTTCTAGGCTAGCGCCGGTTCATAAAGTTCTTAACTACTGTGCTCTAAAGTACACTAACACCCATAAACTACCTATGTACCCCTAAACCGAGGCCCCCCCACATCGCTGCCACTATAATAAAAAAATTTAACCCCTAATCTGCCAACCGCACATCGCCGCCACCTACATTATCCCTATGAACCCCTAATCTGCTGCCCCTAACTTCGCCGACACCTACATAATATTTATTAACCCCTAATATGCCCCCCCAACATCGCCGCTACCTACCTACACTTATTAACCCCTAATCTGCCGACCGGACCTCGCCGCCACTCTAATAAATATATTAACCCATAAACCGCCACACTCCCGCCTCGCAAACCCTATAATAAATAGTATTAACCCCTAATCTGCCCTCCCTTACATCGATGCCACCTAACTTCAAGTATTAACCCCTAATTTGTCAACCGGACCTCGCCGCTACTATAATAAATGTATTAACCCCTAAAGCTAAGTCTAACCCTAACCCTAACACCCCCCTAAGTTAAATATAATTTTATTCTAACAAAATAAATTAACTCTTATTAAATAAAGTATTCCTATTTAAAACTAAATACTTACTTGTAAAATAAACCCTAATATAGCTACAATATAACAAATAATTATATTGTAGCTATTTTAGGATTTATATTTATTTTACAGGCAACTTTGTATTTATTTTAACTAGGTACAATAGCTATTAAATAGTTATTTACTATTTAATAGCTACCTAGTTAAAATAATTACAAAATTACCTGTAAAATAAATCCTAACCTAAGTTACAATTAAACCTAACACTACACTATCAATAAATTAATTAAATAAATTACCTACAATTACATACAATTAAATAAACTAAACTAAATTAAAAAAATAAACAAACACTAAATTACAAAAAATAAAAAATACAAGAATTTTCAGCTAATTACACCTACTCTAAGCCCCCTAATAAAATAACAAAGCCCCTCAAAATAAAAAAAATTCCCTACCCTAATCTAAATTAAAAAGTTAACAGCTCTATTACCTTACCAGCCCTTAAAAGGGCTTTTTGTGGGGCATGCCCCAAAGAAATCAGCTCTTTTGCCTGAAAAAAAACACAATACCACCCCCCAACATTACAACCCACCACCCACATACCCCTACTCTAACCCAAACCCCCCTTAAATAAACCTAACACTACCCCCCTGAAAATCTCCCTACCTTTAGCCGTGTTCACCCAGCCGGGCACCGATGGACCAAAAGAAGACATCCGGAGCGGCAGAAGTCTTCATCCTATCCGGGCAGAAGAGGATATCCGGACTGGCAGACATCTTCATCCAAGCGTCATTTTCTATCTTCATCCATCCGACGAGGAGCGGCTCCATCTTCAAGACCTCCGGCGCGGAACATCCTTCTTCAACGACGACTACCCGACGAATGAAGATTCCTTTAAGTGACGTCATCCAAGATGGCGTCCCTCGAATTCCGATTGGCTGATAGGATTCTATCGGCCAATTGGAATTAAGGTAGGAAAAATCTGATTGGCTGATTGAATCAGCCAATCAGATTCAAGTTCAATCCGATTGGCTGATCCAATCAGCCAATCAGATTGAGCTCGCATTCTATTGGCTGATTGGAACAGATATGATATATATTATTTATTATTTTAAGATTAAGATCCCAAAGCTTCTTAGTCTACACTTTTGTGCTTCAGAACATGGCTAGCACATGTTTATATTTAGTATAAATGTAGACAACAATCATCAAGTGATACACACATGAGAACTCTTAACTGTTCCATGTACTCAGCTTTTGTGAATCTTTTCAAAATACAGACACTAAAATGTAATTATTACTCATCAATTATTACAAATCTTATTTAATTTGCATGCTCCATCAAAATGATGTAATTAAAAACTTTAGTTCAGTATCTCTTTAATGCAACATTGATGTGTGTCCTTGAACACCAGTAACACATGTTGTAATGTTTGTTTTTAATGTGTACACCACATATTATGTTTTTCAGAGATTGCTGTAACAACATGATGAGGAATGTGGCTCCCTCAGAGTCTGATGGTACGTCAAATATATATAATATGTATCTACCATGTATTATTGTTTACTAATCATACTCTTGAAGAAAAACAAAGTCTACAGCTTTGTCCCTTTAAATATATATTATTCAATTATTTTGGAAATACATTACTGCCCCCTTTCTATATCATGCATCATGAACATATGTTTTTAAATTTTATTAAATTCAAAGGACCAGTCAACACTGTAGATTTGCATAATCAACTAATGCAAGATAACAAGACAATGCAATAGCACTTAGTCTGAACTTCAAATGAGTAGTAGATTTTCTTTTCTGACAATTTTTAAAAGTTGTCTTTTTCCACTCCCCCTGTACCATGTGACAGCCATCAGCCAATCACAAATGCATACACGTACCATGTGACAGCAATCAGCCGTCCACAAATGCATACACACTTATTCTTGCACATGCTCAGTAGGAGCTGGTGACTCAAAAAGTTTAAATATAAAAAGACTGTGAACATTTTGTTAATGGAAGTAAATTAGAAAGTTGTTTAAAATTGCATGCTCTATCTGAATTATGAAAGTTTAATTTTGATTGAGTGTCCCTTTAAGTATAATTTGTCATTAATGACATCATGATGTCACATGCATATTCCAGGCAAAACCCCAATAATTATCTTCTGATTGTACAGACAGTGATTGCTATTCATATGAGTGCCTAGATACAGACCATATCATTATGTCATCATTGTTTTAAACCACGTCTAAGTATAAATAAAACATAATCATGTTGAAATTCCTTGATTTAATTTCATGATGTATGATATGTAAATTGATTTTATAAATATTTATGTGTAGACTGTCTATTTCAATCAAACAAACATTAATGTTCCTCAAAAATAAAGCATGGATTTCAGAATGTGGCTATTAATATTGGGATGACATACATTTAATCCTAATGTAAAAGAGAGATTCACAAAAAAATACAAACAACATGTAATCAGATAGAGAAGATTATATTATTAATATTTAATATGAATGGTAGTATCTACTGTGTATATATTATGAATAGTAATTGATTGAAGCATCAAGCTTTAAAGTAGTCCATTTAAGATTACAAAGGCAATCACTGAAATATATATGTAAATTAGTGTTTACCTAGTTTCAAGGGCTAGATGGAGTGGCCATTTAAATTTGATCATATTACACACTCCCATAATATTCAATTGTTGGTTTTTCAATGATCAATCCACGGGCATGTGTCTAAAAGAAATCTATTGCATTTCAATCTCAAATGCATACATGCATACCAAAATATTATCCAAAAGATAAATATATTATCAAATCATAAATATTAGCACATAATGATGACTTTGAAAAATATGATTTGTAATGTATTTATGAAATGTTACATGAAAAATAACAGTGAACATTTAGAGTTTAAAGGATCAATTAAATCTTCTTATTAATTATATTTGATTCAAATCAATCAATAACTTAAAACATAGTCATTATTGTGACGTTGTCTAAATATTTTAGTAGAACAAGAATCCAGACTTTAAATAATGTTGAATCTTGATTTCTTTCTAGATAATAATATATTTTCATATCATATATCTATATATATATTTTTGTTATATATTTCAGATGGACCTTCCATTTCTGGACATCAGTCTCCTGCCCCCCCATCCAGAAGCCCCTCCCCAGCCAGAAGCCCCTCCCACCCCTCCTCAGCCAGAACCCACTCCCGGCCCTTCCCATAATTACTCCTGTCCTCTCCCTCCCAAAAAAAGATTAATTGCCCCCCTCGACGCTCTCCTCATTTTGCCGCCCATACAGCTCCCCCACCTGCACAGCCACCAACTCCTCAGGCCCCTGACTCCCCAGCTGTGCAGGCTCCCCCAGAGCGGCAGCCCAATCCCCCACCTTGCCCCATCCCTCCCACTCCCCCTCCCCATCAAGACTTTAACCCCAGTCCCCACCTTCATTGTCCTGGGTGTTGGATTGTCCTTCCCAGCCACCAATGTAAGTATCATTACAAAACCACATTATAACATACTTTCTTAAAGGGACATTATACTGATCGAATTATACATAAATGGAATTTGATTTGAAATTTTTTTTGACAAACCTTTTCTTTATTTGATAATTGTAAAGGTTTCCGCTCTTCATTTTGTGAAATCAACATCCACATTTTCTAATATCTAAATGATATTGCCTAGATGTTGGATATCTATTATGTATATATGTCAATATTTTGTATTTGGTATCACTGCCTTATTCACAGTGTGTCATAAACCAAAGAAATATATTTTTCAAGATTGATAGTGTTTTGATTTCTCTTAATATCTTAATGGTTTATCTCTGAAGGACATATTTAAGGTGTAAATCTTAAATATAGTATCTTTAATTATAAGAATGATTTGTATTTTGATTACTACAATGTCTCTTTGCTCTCTTTTTCTTATGTTCTGTAATTATTATTAATTTGTATTATTTTTTTTGTTTAGGTTGTGACTCAGCATGTTTAACGCTAGAGGCTCTAGCACGTATAGAGCAGACCATGCTGAGAAACAGTTAGTTGCTGGGAAGGATGCATGACACCATGCATGTCCAGCTGTGGCTTCATCGCTTGATTCTAGAATAGTGATGTCCCGAACCGTTCGCCCGCGAACGGTTCCCTGCGAACATAGCTTGTTCGCGTTCGCCACTGCGGGGGAACATATGCGATGTTCGATCCGCCCCCTATGTGTCATCATTGAGGAAACTTTGACCCTGTATGTCACAGCCTTCTGACACATTTGAGCCAATCAGCAGCAGACACTCCCTCACAGACCCTCCCAGCTCCTTGGCAGCAGCCATTTTAGACTCATTACGATCTTGCTTTCTTAGTGAGAGGAGCTTTTAGTGTTGCTGCTACTGACATAATAGGGAAATAGATAGCTAGGCTAGTGTATTTAGTGTCCACTACAGTGCTGAAGGACTCATCTCTGCTGCAAGGACAGCACCCCAAAAAGCCCTTTTTAGGGCTATAACTTCAGTCATTTTTTGTTTTTTTTTTCTTTGTATTTTTATTTGCATTTGCCTGGCTTTCAGCCTGTGTGTGAGGCTCACAGCATATACTGTGATTAGTGCCACCACTGATATCTGCTTAACATTAGTTTAAATTTAACCAACAAAAATTTGAAATTATTTTGCTATTGTAATTTATTTTCATTTTCTATCAGGCCTGTGTCTCTCAGGCTCACACAGCATATACTGCGGTTCATTGCTCTGCGCCAGCCACCACTCATATCTGCTTAACATTATTTTAAATTTTAAAAAAACCCTTTAAATCATTTTGCTAGTGTAATCTAATTTCATTTTCTATCAGGCCTGTGTGTTTCTGACTTACAGAGCATACTGTGGTTAATTGCTGTCCTACCTAGGCTAGCAGCCACGACTCATATGTGCTTAACATTTTTTTAAATTAAAAAAAAAACCTTTGAATCATTTTGCTAGTGTAATCTAATTTTATTTTCTATCAGGCCTGTGTGTTTCTGACTTACAGAGCATACTGTGGTTAATTGCTACCCTACCTAGGCTAGCAGCCACGACTCATATGTGCTTAATATTTTTTTAAATTAAAAAAAAAAAAAACTTTAAATCATTTTGCTAGTGTAATCTAATTTTATTTTCTATCAGGCCTGTGTGTTTCTGACTTACAGAGCATACTGTGGTTAATTGCTGCCCTACCTAGGCTAGCAGCCACTACTCATATGTGCTTAACCTTTTTTTAAATTAAAAAAAAAACCCTTTAAATCATTTTGCTAGTGTAATCTAATTTTATTTTCTATCAGGCCTGTGTGTTTCTGACTTACAGAGCATACTGTGGTTAATTGCTGCCCTACGTATCAGCAAGCCAGTGCCACCACTCATATCTGCTTAACATTATTTTAAATTTAAAATAAAAACTTTTAAATTATTTTGCTAGTGTAATCTAATTTCATTTTCTATCAGGCCTGTGTGTTTCTGACTTACCCAGCATACTGTGGTTAATTGCTGCCCTACCTAGCAGCCACGACTCATATCTGCTTAACATTATTTAAACATTTTCAAACAAAACTTTTAAATCATTTTGCTAGTGTAATCTAATTTCATTTCCTATCAGGCCTGTGTGTTTCTGGCTTACTCAGCATACTGTGGTTAATTGCTGTCCTATCAGCAGCCAGCTACCTCTCATATCTGCTTAACATTATTTTAAAGTAAGAGAAAAAAAAATTAAATCATTTTGCTAGTGTATTCTAATTTCTTTTTCCATCAGGCCTGTGTGTTTCTGGCCCACATCATATAGTGTGAAACAGATTAATAGCTCTTTTTTCCACCACTTATATCTGGTGTAACAACATTAGTGTAAATTTAAAAAAAACATTTTTTTACATCAGTCCTCTTCTAGTGTTATTTAATTTTAGTTGCCAGGCCAGCCTGGCTGCCATTAGTGCCAGCCTGTGTGTCAGGCTGCCAGCATATACTGTGCCTACTTCCATCCTCAGTGCCAGTCCACGACTCCTATCTGGTGTAACATTATATTAAATTTTGTAAAAAAAACCTTTTACATCAGTCTTCTATTGTTATTTAATTTTAGTTTACAGGCCAGCCTGCCACCACTAGTGCCAGCCTGTGTGTCAGGCTGCCAGCACATACTGTGCCTAGTTCTATCCTGAGTGCCATTACTCCTATCTGTTGTAACATTTTTGTAACTTTTTTAAAAACAAACTGTTACATCAGTCTGCTATTGTCATTTAATTGCAGTTGCCTGTCTGCCAGCGTGTGTCAGGCGCACTTTCCAACTAGTGCCATGAATCATATTTGTTATAACAGTAGTGTAAATATTTAAAATAAAATCTTTTTTGACTGTGAATCATAAGCCTGCTAGTGCAATTGAACTGCAGTTGCCTGCCTGCCAGTGTGTGTGTCAGGCCCCCTTGCCAACTAGTGCCACCAATCATATTTGTTATAACAGTAGTTTAAATATTAAAAATAATAATTTTTTGACTCTGAAAGATCTGAAAGTCTGCTAGTGTAATCTAATTGCAGTTGCCTGCCTGTGTGATATCCCTTTAAGGGCTATCCCCTCCCAGCTCATTCTCCTCCCTTTATAAGGCTGCTTTTACAATCAGTCCTTGCCTGAAAATTGAAGTGATTTGGTTGCTAACACTTGTTAGTATCTTATTTCTATCCCTTCAGGTCATACCTCGACAAGTTCTTAACTTGTTACTCACAGGATTCTCTGGATACAACTACAGTTCTTTCTGAACTCTTTATCGAACCTAAATTACTACGCAGCCGGATCTTCATTCTCTGCGTCCCGGAACTAAGCCGCACACACACAGCTTCTGACCACAAACGGCTGTGATCTCTCAGGGCTCCTCTTCAAAGTTACTGGGTATCCTATACTATACAAGTTAACAACTGGGAATATATATTTATGCTTGTCATACTTACCTTTGTCAATACGCTTACTTATTTCATAAAGACCGGAACTGCCTTGAACTTTCATAATCTCTCAAACACCAGTACCAGTTACCAAACTCAGTATCATATCTCAGCCTGCTATAAACCCTTACTGAAAGACTCGCCTTACATATACTGCATTATTTGGATTGAGTGTTTTGACTGGGATCTGTATATATTTTAGAGTGAGTGTGTGTGTGTGCGGGAAGACAGGAAGTGGAATACTTTAACCTTGACTCTGGTTTCTAATATTAGTATATGTTATACTGAACTGCAATCTACCTATTCAGATTCATACTCCAATCTGAACTTCTCTCTATGGTCTGAAATAAGATTTGATAATAATTAGCTCACTTTGCCTATGCAGATCATTTAAATCTTTATTATCTGCTTAGATCATAATAGAGCAACACTACCTTTATTTTATATCAAGTTAATCCTCAGGAGGTAAAAAATGAATTAACCAATGTCTACCAAAAACTTGATTACTTAAATAAAGGTTTAACAGAAGTACAAGCTGAAATGGTTGCACTAAAAGCTTTAATAAAAGAATGCTTTTATTAAACCACAGATTATCCAGAACCTCATATTCAATATCCACAACCATTTTCTGGGAAACGTAATGAGTTTAGGGATTTTAAAAATGCATGTCATCTGCTTTTTTCCTTAAGGCCCCGCACGTACCATTCAGAAAGAATTAAAGTGTGTACAACTATCTCTTTTTTACAAGGAGAACCCAGATTGTGGGCTAACAGGTTTTTTGAAAATAACAATCCCATTCTAGACTCATTACAGGAATTCTTTTTTGCTATGGCAAATCTCTATGAAGATTCAAACACACAAATTACTGCAGAAACCAAGCTACGCTCACTAAAACAGGGGAAACGCACGGTTGAGGAATACATAACCGAATTTCAGATGTGGTCAAACGATTCACAATGGAACGAAATCAGTCTCAAAAACCAATTTCGTTTGGGACTTTCGGAAGGATTAAAGGATGAACTCTCATGTTTAGAGATCCCTGATACTCTTTCTGCTCTTATAAAGCTGAGTACTACGTTGGACCGCAGACTCCGCGAAAGAAAAGCAGAAAGAGCCGGATATGAGACCACAACTAAAAGATACCCTGTCTACACTCCATCTTATGAAAAACCATCTGTGTCCAGTACTCCCATGGAAATAGGAGTCATCAAAGGCCCTCTCACTCCAGAGGAGAAATCCAGGAGAAGACTAGAGAAATTATGTCTCTATTGCGCTCACAAGGAGCATACAGTTGCTACATGCCCTCTACTTCTCAAACAAAAGAAGGGTAAGCATTTTCAAAAAATTCAATTATACAATTTAACATTAGACACCCAAATGACTTTATCTTTCTCATTACAGTGGGATCAGAAAAACATCCAATCCAAAGCCTTGATTGATTCAGGGGCATCAGGAAACTATATTGGTACAACCTTTGTTAAAAATAATAAAATTCCGATTGTGTGCAAAGCAAAACCTGTTTTTGTTAAATTGATAGATGGTTCACTTACACAACATGGACCGATCACCCATCACACTATACCACTACTCATAACCACAAAAGACGGGCATACTGAGTATCTCACATTTGATTTAATTCCCATTTCGCTACACACTTTTATTCTTGGTTACATATGGTTACAAAAACATAATCCAAACATTGACTTTACGGTAAACAAATTAAAACTAAATTCTCCATACTGTTTAAAGACATGTTATCCACATTGTATTTTAGCTTCATTGGAGAATGCTCTACCCAGACCTTATCAGAATCTGGCAGAGGTTTTCGACATGAAAGAGGCAGAGAGTCTACCTTTTAATACCTGGCAGTCAGATACCTCATGGAAAGATATATCCCCTTTCTCAAAACGAATTAACTTTTGTAAGATCATATCTAGATGAGAACCTACGTAAAGGGTTAATCTCTCATTCAACCTCTCCTGCAGCAGCAGGTATGTTTCTAGTTAGAAACAAGGACGGTACTATACGTCCAATCATAGATTATAGAGCTCTAAATAACATAACGGTAAAAAACAGATATCCTCTTCCACTAATACCGGAACTCCTTGAACGGTTACATGGAGCCACTATTTATTCCAAACTAGATCTAAAAGGGGCTTATAATCTTATAAGAATCAAACAAGGTGACGAATGGAAGACTGCTTTCCGAACAAGATATGGCCTTTATCAATACAATGTAATGCCATTTGGTTTAAGTAACGCCCCAGCAACCTTCCAACACTTCATTAATGAAATTTTCTGTGATCTAACTGATGTATGCGTTATAATATACTTGGATGACATACTTATTTATTCTAAGAATTTGGATGAGCATGTAAAACATGTATGCTGGGTGCTCACTAGGTTAAAGGAACATAAATTGTATGCTAAAATGGAAAAATGTTCTTTCCATGTTCAGGAGATAAAAATTTTAGGTTATATCATTACACCGAATAAGATACAAATGGACCCAGAAAAGGTAACTTCTATACTTAATTGGCCAATTCCAACTACTGTAAAGGCCTTACAAAGATTCATCGGTTTCGCAAATTTTTACAGAAAGTTTATAAAAAAATTCTCAACGATTGTTAAACCACTCACAACACTAACTAGTAAAAAACAAAAATATAAATGGACAGTTGAAGCACAGTTATCTTTTGATTCTCTAAAGAAACCATTTACAACAGCTCCAGTACTTGCAATCCCAGACTTCGAATCTCAGTTTATACTTGAAGTCGATGCTTCTAATACTGGAATAGGAGCTATTCTATCACAGAAGAATATAGAAAATACAGAGACTCATCCTATCGCTTTTTACTCAAGGATGCTAACTCACGCCGAAAACAACTATAGTATAGGAGATAAAGAGCTCCTTGCAATAAAATGTTCCTTAGAACAATGGAGACACCTACTTGAAGGATCTAGTCTCCCATTTATTATTTATACAGACCACAAAAATCTGGAATATCTAAAGATGAGTAAAACTCTTACTGCAAGACAAGCCCGCTGGTCTATATTCTTAGACCGATTTAATTTTCTCATCAGCTACAAACCCGGAAGTCTAAATACAAAGGCAGATGCCTTATCCAGAATATATGACAATAACCACTATATAAACCATGAATCTATAATACCTGAAGAAAGATTCATAGGAGTTTTAACTACTCTAGAAAGAGAAATATCTGAGATCTTAAAAACTAAAATTGATATACCCCCATCCTGTAACAAGGATTCAAAAACTGGATTATATTATCATAACGCTCAACTATTTATACCCCCAACACTTAGAAGATCCATCTTGAACCAAACCCATGATGGAACCCTATCTGGTCATCCTGGTATCCAAAAGACCATTGAAATAACCAGGAGAACTTTCTGGTGGCCAGATATGAATCACACTATTTACAATTATGTATCTAATTGTGACGTGTGTGCAAGAAACAAAGTGGAACATAAAAGACCTATAGGCCTCTTATCACCTCTGCCAATTCCAGATAAGCCATGGAGTACCAATTCCATGGATTTTATCGTCGACCTCCCGACTTCACAACATTTTACCACAATTTTAGTAGTAATTGATCATTTAACACGTCTTGCACATTTCATACCTTTAAAAGGTTTACCCTCCGCATTAACAACCGCTAGAACATTTCTAGATTATATAGTAAAATTACATGGGCTACCTAACATTATCATCACTGACAGAGGGACACAGTTTACCTCTTCTTTTTGGAAATCTTTATGCAAATTAATCAAAGTTGACTCTAGATATTCCACAGCATTCCATCCACAGACCAATGGGCTAACTGAAAGAGTAAATCAAACGTTAGAACAATACCTAAGATGTTTCATAACCCACTTACAAGATGATTGGATAACTTATCTTCCAATGGCAGAATTCTCGTACAACAATTCTCTTTCAGCTTCCATTAAGATGACACCCTTTTTTGCCACTTATGGGTACAATCCAAACACCATATCCGTTACAAAGACTGAGGTTAGTTCACCTTATGCCAAAGAATTTACAAATAACCTTCAGGAACGGTTGGATATCCTAAAGCTTCATTTATCAAATGCAAAGAATTATCAAAAACGTTACTATGATAAACATCACCGACCAAGTCCACCATACCAAATAGGGGATCAGGTTTTATTATCTGTAAGAAACCTCAAATTACAAGCTCCTTGTAAAAAGTTAGCTAATCAATTTATTGGACCATTTTCTATTAACAAAATTGTTAATCCTAATGCTGTTAGGTTAATATTACCTGAATCTTATAAACTCCATCCTACATTTCATGTCTCGCTCTTGAAACCTTATACAGCTGACTCTACTGCTCATAGTCAGAACCATCCACCACCTATTCTAGTTAACAATCAGGAGGAATTTGAAGTTGAGTCTATTCTAGATTCCAGAATACGACGGCATCGTCTAGAGTATTTGGTCAAATGGAGGGGTTACAGTCCTGAGGATAACTCCTGGCAGCTCTCTACTGACATTCATGCTCCCCGATTGGTTAGAAACTTTCACCTACGTTATCCTGGGAGACCTCATTTGGGATCCTCGGGGGTGGTTCCTTGATGGGGGGACATGTGATATCCCTTTAAGGGCTATCCCCTCCCAGCTCATTCTCCTCCCTTTATAAGGCTGCTTTTACAATCAGTCCTTGCCTGAAAATTGAAGTGATTTGGTTGCTAACACTTGTTGGTATCTTATTTCTATCCCTTCAGGTCATACCTCGACAAGTTCTTAACTTGTTACTCACAGGATTCTCTGGATACAACTACAGTTCTTTCTGAACTCTTTATCGAACCTAAATTACTACGCAGCCGGATCTTCATTCTCTGTGTCCCGGAACTAAGCCGCACACACACAGCTTCTGACCACAAACGGCTGTGATCTCTCAGGGCTCCTCTTCAAAGTTACTGGGTATCGTATACTATACAAGTTAACAACTGGGAATATATATTTATGCTTGTCATACTTACCTTTGTCAATACGCTTACTTATTTCATAAAGACCGGAACTGCCTTGAACTTTCATAATCTCTCAAACACCAGTACCAGTTACCAAACTCCGTATCATATCTCAGCCTGCTATAAACCCTTACTGAAAGACTCGCCTTACATATACTGCATTATTTGGATTGAGTGTTTTGACTGGGATCTGTATATATTTTAGAGTGAGTGTGTGTGTGTGTGCGGGAAGACAGGAAGTGGAATACTTTACCCTTGACTCTGGTTTCTAATATTAGTATATGTTATACTGAACTGCAATCTACCTATTCAGATTCATACTCCAATCTGAACTTCTCTCTATGGTCTGAAATAAGATTTAATAATAATTAGCTCACTTTGCCTATGCAGATAATTTAAATCTTTATTATCTGCTTAGATCATAATAGAGCAACACTACCTTTATTTTATATCAAGTTAAAGAATATTATTAACAAAGTCTTTAAATTGAGACATAACAGCCTGCCAGCGTGTGTGCCAGGCCCACTTGCTGCCAACTATTCCCACCAATCATATTTGTTGTAACAGTATTGAAAATATTTAAAATAAATAATTTTTTGCCTGTGAATCATCAGTCTGCTAGTGCCATTGAATTTCAGTTGCCTGCCTGCCAGCCTGTGTGCCAGGCCCACTTGCCAACTAGTTACACCAATCATATTTGTTCTAACAGTATTGCAAATTTTTAAAATAAAAAATTCTTAGATTGTGAATCATCAGTCTGCTAGTGCCATTGAATTGCAGTTTCCTGCCGGCCAGCGTGTGTGCCAGGCCCACTAGCCAACTAGTGCCACCAATCATATTTGTTGTAACAGTATTGAAAATATTTTAAATCATAACTTTTTTGACTGTGAATCTTCAGTCTCCTAGTGCCATTGAATTGCAGTTGCCTGCCTGCCTGCCAGCGTGTGTGCCAGGCCCACTTGCCAACTAGTTACACCAATCGTATTAGTTCTAACAGTATTGTAAATATTTAAAATAAGAAACTCTTAGACTGTGAATCATCAGTCTGCTAGTGCCATTGAATTGCAGTTTCCTCCAGCCTGCCAGCATGTGTGCCAGGCCCACTAGCCAACTACTGCCACCAATCATATTTGTTGTAACAGTATTGAAAATATTTTAAATCATAACATTTTGACTGTGAATCATCAGTCTCCTAGTGCCATTGAATTGCAGTTGCCTGCCTGCCAGCGTGTGTGCCAGGCCCACTTGCCAACTAGTTACACCAATCATATTTGTTGTAACAGTATTGTAAATATTTAAAATAAAAAATTCTTAGACTGTGAATCATCAGTCTGCTAGTGCCATTGAATTGCAGTTTCCTCCTGCCTGCCAGCGTGTGTGCCAGGCCCACTATCCAACTACTGCCACCAATCATATTTGTTGCAACAGTATTGAAAATATTTTAAATCATAACTTTTTTGACTGTGAATCTTCAGTCTCCTAGTGCCATTGAATTGCAGTTTCCTCCTGCCTGCCAGCGTGTGTGCCAGGCCCACTTGCCAACTAGTTACACCAATCATATTAGTTCTAACAGTATTGTAAATATTTAAAATAAAAAATTCTGGGGGGAGGAGCCATCGCCCGAAGAAGCTGGACGTCTCTAAGCAGAGCTCCTGACTTTTGGGCTAAAATATGAAAAACTCCACAATATTATAATACTTTATTTTCCCAGTTTGGCTATACAGCAGTTCAGAGACACTTTTGTGGAAACGCTGGGGAGACAAACATCTAATTAGCTGACGCATTCTGGATCTGAGTCTTTCCAGCTTCGGCATATAGTGCGCATCGCCATCTTGACTACCGGACCTAATCCTAACAGAGCTTGAAATTAACTGAGAAGCCTGCGAGTTACAACCTACCTCCTTCTAAGAGCCCGAGATTAAACAATCACCTACCTTCTATATCTCTGGAAGCAGCGGCAGGTGGATTGCAGGCAGTTTGCCTGCTGTACCCGGAGCGCAGCACCAGCATGGAGGTTTGGGAGCAGTCTACACGACGGCTCATCGACGAGTACTTTCAGAACTTGGAGACGGATCTTACCTTATGGATCGCGACTCTGACACTAAGGCTAAAGCCGACCGCAGATACTCCACAGGATTACAAGCAAGTGGAGGTAGGCGCTTCAACTTCACTCGTGTTCGCGCCTCAGGAGGAACTTGTATCCGCCATAGGCGGCCTGTCTACGGAATCCCTGGGATCAGACCAGGAGAGGCTGATCATGTGGGACAGCACTTCTACTTGGGGTCCGGTGGTGAGTCAAAGAGTAGCTGGACTGACAAAGGTGGGAAGAACTCTGCCGCAAAGAGCACTACAATCTTGTGTACATACTTGCATCCAACATGTTCCTTTACATAAACAAGTCCAGATAGAGACTCACGCCCAAACTACATGCTCGCCACCTTACAAGAAAACAGTAATAGATGACACTGAAGGATCATTATGGCCTTTACATGATCTTCTGTATTTTATGAGGAAATCCTTGTACCTAGAAGAAAAGCCACGTCTGCTTGGGAGTATGCAGAAAGGCGCCTCGGCTATTACTTTTGCAGGTGAAGAGCGGTATGGATCACAAGTAACGCTGCTCTCTCCTCCCGATGAAGAGCCTACCCTCCTGCTTTTTACAGAGACTTTCAGGCCAGCAGTCTTTTTTGGGATGATCCTTAGCAGACCCGTAATCACCCTGAGGACATATGCATTTGCCCAGCAGGCACAGAAGAAAGGTGAGGGTTAGAAATCTGGACACTTTTGTGAAACACCATCCTGGCCTAACATTGATCAAGCTTGTTACTGGTCAGCTTATGGTCGCTGGACAGACTCTCATATTCTCATAACCACAACTGTTTCTGCAACTATCTCAAGAGGATGGGTGACATGTTGCTGTTTATTTTACAATACCTTATAATGTTTATATTAGCATAGTTACAGATCTCTTTTATATCTCTAGGTCTACTAGGATCAATATTTTATATAGCTTGAGATGATTTTTATGGTTGTTTGTAATTAGCACGATTCAGCCTGTATTACTATGTATTTCTCCACAATATAGTTATGTTCTCAAAACTACACATTTTAGCATCAGCATAACTCAGACTCCCTTCCTATGCTATATCTGCTTTAAAAGATTATGTTACTCAGTTTGTGCTCGATTGCATGTTGGATTTATATATCTAATACTGCAGGGCATAGGGCCCATGCCCTGTGGTAGATCTATTATCTCTTTGTCCACCCATGTAATCACGGTGTAGCCTATCAGAGATTGTCTTACTTACAAGTCTCTTTTATGAGAATCCTACATATGTGTTATGGTGTCTGAATTAATACTAATCCCTGTGGTGAACTAATACTGAGATAGCCAAATACATAGGAGCTAACATTTTATCTAAAAACTCCTACTATAATTGGCTTACCCCATTTTATCATGAAGTGAATACTTATGTTATATTACAGACCAGTCTAACATGTTTCAAATGTCTATGTATCTTCTTAAGCTTCCTTACCTGCTGAGCAATTCCTTCTGTACTATCAACAATTATTCCCTTGCCATAGCTTTTAATTTATATCACCAATCACATTCAAATGACCACCTCCTGCCCCCCACCCCTATTTCTATATAATGTACCTCCTTGTTCAGGAGGGCCACTCACGCGGTTTATCTGACATGTACCGCAATTCTAAATAATAAAAGTATTAATGTGACATTCCTTAATCTCGCCTATATTGTGTCACTAGTTATATATGTCTATAGAATGTCTCAAAGTATAATAAAGTTTGAAGCTGAGAGATTCCTTCTAAGTATACAGTACTTAACGCTTCTTGCAGCCCCTAGGGAATCTCTTAATTTTTTCTATTACAAAACTAGTCATGCATGTCTATAAAATGTTTCCCTTAAATCTCACAAGCATTAATGTAGCACTCATTAAACTCATTTATGTGGTAACATAAGTATACGGTATATCTATGGAGTGTTTCAAGAAATAAGGGAATCTCTTAATTCTCTATGTTATAAAATTAGTCATGCATGCCTGCTGAATGTCTCAAAGCTAAACTAAATTTAAAAATGTGAGGTATTTATTCTGTATGTTTAAATTTCTTTGTGTTACAATGTTTATGACTATATCTCTGAAAGTATATTGGACATAATTTTGTTTTGTTTTTTCTTTCTATATTAACATACTTCTTGAAACATGACATATATGTTGTAACCTGTTTTCAACCTCAATAAAAATATGTTAAAAAAAAAAATAATTAATAAATAAATAAATAAAAAATTCTTAGACTGTGAATCATCAGTCTGCTAGTGCCATTGAATTACAGTTTCCTCCTGCCTGCCAGCGTGTGTGCCAGGCCCACTTGCCAACTAGTTACACCAATCATATTTGTTGTAATAGTATTGTAAATATTTAAAATAAGAAAATTCTTAGACTGTGAATCATCAGTCTGCTAGTGCCATTGAATTGCAGTTTCCTCCTGCCTGCCAGCGTGTGTGCCAGGCCCACTAGCCAACTACTGCCACCAATCATATTTGTTGTAACAGTATTGAAAATATTTTAAATCATAACTTTTTTGACTGTGAATCATCAGTCTCCTAGTGCCATTGAATTGCATTTGCCTGCCTGCCAGCGTGTGTGCCAGGCTCACTTGCCGTTTCCAACTAGTGCCACAATCATATTTGTTCTAACAGTATTGTCAATTTTAAAAAAAAAAAAATTTTGGACTAAGAAGCATGACTCAGTGTAATCTAATTGCAGTTGCCTTCCTCCCAGCGTGTGTGCCAGACAGGCCCACTTGCCAACTAGTGCCACCAATCATATTTGTTGTCACAGTACTTTTAATATTTAAAAAATAAACATTTTTTACTTTGAAACATCAGTCTTTTTTTTGTTGTCAGGCTCACAGCGTATACTGTGCCCACTTGCCCAGTGCCACCACTCATAATTTGTTTAATAGTATTGTAAGTGTACATTTAAAAAAAAATAACAGGCAGAGGCAGGCCACCCCGCAGGTTCCGTTGTGGTCGTGGTGCTGTGATTCCTTTAGACCCTACAAATATGCACATTGTTCAGATGCCGGGTGCCAGGGGGGACGCGAAAAGTTCTGAGGAGGACCTAGTTGAATGGCTAACACAGGACACCCAATCTTCTACAGCTTCCGCTCCTAGTCCTCCTAACCTTGACGCACCATCTACGTCCAGCTGTGCTTTGGGCACCTCTCAAGTGACCAGTGCCACTCGCCCGCCTGTTGCCGCCACCAACACTAGCACCACAGCCGCTTCACTTGATCTGTCACAGGAGTTATTGACACATCAGTTGGAAGAAATGAGTGATGCGCAACCATCATTGACAGAGGATGTAGATAACAGTGATATGTCTCAGTCAGGCAGCATTACAGACATGGAGGTACGGTGTGATGATGATGATGTTGTACCCGCTGCTGCTTCCTTTCTTGATGTGTCTGATACAAGTGAAGCGGTTGATGATGATGTGTTGGTGGATGTCACGTGGGTGCCTGCTAGAAGAGAAGAAGAAGAGGGGGAAAGTTCAGATGGGTAGACAGAGAGGAGGAGGAGGAGACGAGTTGGAAGCAGGGGGAGGTCGTCGCAAGGAGCTAGTGGCACAGTCAGACAGCATTCATCGGCACCCGGTGTCAGCCAGACAGCACGCTGACGACCATCAACGCATGCTGTTGGCACCACCAGAATGCCGTCATCGCAGAGCTCAGCAGTTTGGCATTTTTTTTGTGTGTCTGCCTCTGACAACAGCGATGCCATTTGCAACCTGTGCCAAAAGAAACTGAGTCATGGGAAGTCCAACACCCACCAAGGTACAACTGCTTTGCGAAGGCACATGGTCTCACATCACAAATGCCGATGGGAAGAACAAATGAGTAGAAGCAGCACACAACCTCAAAGCCGCACTCCTCCTCCTGCTCCAGCATATTCAGCCATGTCAACCACTGCTGTCCTCCTTGCCCCCTCTCAACCATCCTCCACTGAGTCTCTCTTATGTAGCAGTTCCTGGTCATCTGCCCGCAGTCAGGTGTCTGTCAAGGATATGTTTGAGCGTAAGGAGCCAAATTCTCAAAGTCACCCCCTTGCCCGGCGTCTGACAGCTGGCTTGTCTGAACTCTTAGCCAGCCAGCTTTTACCATACAAGCTGGTGGAGTCTGATGCTTTCAAAAAAATTGTATCTATTGGGACACTGCAGTGGAAGGTACCTGGCAGAAATTTCTTTTCACAAAAGGCAATCCCAAACCTGTACTCTGTTGTGCGAAAGGAAGTAATGGCATGTCTGGCACAAAGCGTTGGGGCAAGGGTCCATATGACCACGGATAGCTGGTCTGCAAAGCATGGTCAGTGCAGGTATATCACCTACACTGTGCATTGGGTAAACCTGCTGACGTCTGACAAGCATGGAATGCATGACTCTGCAGAAGAGTTGGTGACACCGCCACAACTTGCAGGCAGGCCTGCTGCTACCTCCTCTACTCCTCCTACTCCATCCTCTTCCATAACCTCTTCCTCGGCTGAGTCCTCTTCTGCTTCTGCGTCTTGCTCCACATCAATGGCACCCCCCCAGCTCCCCAGGTACTATTCCACATCCCGGATACGGCAGTGTCACGCCGTCTTGGGGTTGACTTGCCTGAAAGCGCAGAGTCACACCGCACCAGCACTCCTGACCGCCCTGAACGCACAGGTGGATTAGTGGCTGACTCCGCACCAACTGGAGATTGGCAAGGTTGTTTCTGACAATGGAAGTAATTTGGTGGCGGCATTGAAATTGGGCAAGTTGACACATGTGCCGTGCATGGCACATGTGTGTAATCTGATTGTACAATGCTTTGTGCATAAGTACCCAGGCTTACAGGACATCCTGAAGCAGGCCAGGAAGGTGTGTGGCCATTTCAGGCATTCCTACACGGCCATGGCACACTTGTCCGATATCCAGCGTCGAAACAACCTGCCAGTGAGGTGCTTGATTTGCGACAGCCCGACACGGTGGAATTCAACACTCCTAATGTTCGACCGCCTGCTCCAACAAGAAAAATCTGTTAATGAGTATTTGTATGACCGGGGTGCTAGGACAGCCTCTGGGTAGCTGGGGATTTTTTTGCAAAATTACTGGACGCTCATGTGCAATGCCTGTAGGCTCATGCATCCTTTTGAGGAGGTGACAAACCTTGTCAGTCGCACCGAAGGCACCATCAGCGACATCATACCATTTGTTTTCTTCCTGGAGCGTGCCCTGCGAAAAGTGCTGGATCAGGCTGTAGATGAGCGTGAAGAGAAAGAATTGTGGTGTCCATCACCACCAGAAACAGCCTTATCAGCATCGCTTGCTGGACCTGCGGCAACGCAGGAAGAGGATTGTGAGGAAGAGGAGTCAGAGGAGGAATGTGGCTTTGAGGAGGAGGAGGAAGACCAAGCACAGCAGGCATCCCAGGGTGCTCTTTTTTGTCACCTCTCTGGTACCCGTGGTGTTGTACGTGGCTGAGGGGAAGAAGATACCCTCAGTGACATCAGTTAGGATGAGGAATGGGACATGATTAGCTCGGCATCCAACCTTGTGCAAATGGGGTCTTTCATGCTGTCGTGCCTGTTGAGGGACCCTCGTATAAAAAGGATGGAGCATTTTAAAAATAAATTAAAAACTATGCTTTACACAGCGTATAAGGGTGATGTCACAGCACAATGGGAATCTAACAGGGGAAGAGATGAAAGTAATCCTCCTCCCACGACCACAGCGGCAAGGACAGGACGCTTTCCTGACGTCTTGTTGATGGAGGACATGCGGACCTTTTTAACTCCTATGCATCGCCAGAGCCTTTCGGGATCCAGCCTCAGAGAAAGACTCAACCGACAGGTAGCAGACTACCTAGCATTAACTGCGGATCTCGACACTCTGAGAAGCGATGGACCGCTTGACTACTGGGTGTGCAGGCTTGACCTGTGGCCTGAGCTATCCCAATTTGCAATTGAAATTCTAGCCTGCCCCGCTTCAATTGTCCTGTCCGAAAGGACCTTCAGTGCAGCAGGAGGTTTTGTCACTGAGAAGAGAAGTTGCCTAGGTCAAAAAAGTCTTGACTATCTCACCTTTATTAAAATGAATGAGGGATGGATCCTGAAGGGACTGACATTGGGCGATACATTTGAGTAAAAAAGGCCTGATGATGAGATGAGCTGCCTTGGGCTACAAATGGTACACACGCTGGCTTTTTTTTTCTTATAATGCAGGATGACTTGCGTGACTTATCCACCAACAACTAGTGTTCAAGCCGCAAGGTTTTAGGACACTTTCTAACTAAACATCAATTTTTCTGGCCGCTGCTACAGCAGTGGCTGCAACAATAGAGAATTTTTCAGGTATTTGTACATGCCTAATTTTTCTGGCCTCTGTTGCTGCACTGTGGCTACAAAACTCAAAGCAAAAAAAACATGATTAAACTGTTAAGAATAGTACTACTTAACACATCACTCATATCTGGTGGCACAGTAGATTGCACGCGCAGTGCCCCAAATTTGAAGGAGGAGGACCGACCAAGCATCTTTATCCGTCTCTTGGTTCCTCTAAATTATCTCCGGGTTCCATCTATGCCATACCTGTACTCTATTGTGCAAAAGGCATATGTGGTGTTTCATGCTGTTTTGCCTGTTGAGGGTCATGGCCCATCGTGTAAAAAGGCTGAAGGAGAATGACCTGTACTGGGTGTCCAAGCACATTTTTTGTTCAATATTCCTGGTTTCTCTAAATTATCTCCGGGTTCCTCAAATCAATGCCATACCTGTACTCGATTGTGCAAAAGGATGGCATATGTGGTGTTTCATGCTGTTGTGCCTTTTGAGGGTCGTGGGCCATCTTATAAAAAGGCTGAAGGAGAACGACCTGTACTGGGCGTCCAAGCACATTTTTTGTTCAATATTCCCGGTTTCTCTAAATTATCTCCGGGTTCCTCAAATCAATGCCATACCTGTACTCGATTGTACAAAACAAAAGGATGGCATATGTGGTGTTTCATGCTGTTGTGCCTGTTGAGGGTCGTGGGCCATCGTATAAAAAGGCTGAAGGAGAACGACCTGTACTGGTTGTCCAAGCACGTTTTTTGTTCAATATTCCCGGTTCCTCTAAATTATCTCCGGGTTCCTCAAATCAATGCCATACCTGTACTCGATTGTGCAAAAGGATGGCATATGTGGTGTTTCATGCTGTTGTGCCTGTTGAGGGTCGTGGCCCATCGTATAAAAAGGCTGAAGGAGAACGACCTGTACTGGGTGTCCAAGCACATTTTTTGTTCAATATTCCCGGTTTCTCTAAATTATCTCCGGGTTCCTCAAATCAATGCCATACCTGTACTCGATTGTGCAAAAGGGTGGCAAATGTGGTGTTTCATGCTGTTGTGCCTGTTGAGGGTCGTGGGCCATCTTATAAAAAGGCTGAAGGAGAACGACCTGTACTGGGTGTCCAAGCACATTTTTTGTTCAATATTCCCGGTTTCTCTAAATTATCTCCGGGTTCCTCAAATCAATGCCATACCTGTACTCGATTGTGCAAAAGGGTGGCAAATGTGGTGTTTCATGCTGTTGTGCCTGTTGAGGGTCGTGGGCCATCTTATAAAAAGGCTGAAGGAGAACGACCTGTACTGGTTGTCCAAGCACGTTTTTTGTTCAATATTCCCGGTTCCTCTAAATTATCTCCTGGTTCCTCAAATCAATGCCATACCTGTACTTGATTGTGCAAAAGGATGGCATATGTGGTGTTTCATGCTGTTGTGCCTGTTGAGGGTCGTGGGCCATCGTATAAAAAGGCTGAAGGAGAACGACCTGTACTGGTTGTCCAAGCACGTTTTTTGTTCAATATTCCCGGTTCCTCTAAATTATCTCCTGGTTCCTCAAATCAATGCCATACCTGTCATGGGCCATCGTATAAAAAGGCTGAAGGAGAACGACCTGTACTCGATTGTACAAAAGGATGGCATATGTGGTGTTTCATGCTGTTTTGCCTGTTGAGGGTCGTGGCCCATCGTATAAAAAGGCTGAAGGAGAATGACCTGTACTGGGTGTCCAAGCACATTTTTTGTTCAATATTCCTGGTTTCTCTAAATTATCTCCGGGTTCCTCAAATCAATGCCATACCTGTACTCGATTGTGCAAAAGGATGGCATATGTGGTGTTTCATGCTGTTGTGCCTTTTGAGGGTCGTGGGCCATCTTATAAAAAGGCTGAAGGAGAACGACCTGTACTGGGCGTCCAAGCACATTTTTTGTTCAATATTCCCGGTTTCTCTAAATTATCTCCGGGTTCCTCAAATCAATGCCATACCTGTACTCGATTGTACAAAACAAAAGGATGGCATATGTGGTGTTTCATGCTGTTGTGCCTGTTGAGGGTCGTGGGCCATCGTATAAAAAGGCTGAAGGAGAACGACCTGTACTGGTTGTCCAAGCACGTTTTTTGTTCAATATTCCCGGTTCCTCTAAATTATCTCCGGGTTCCTCAAATCAATGCCATACCTGTACTCGATTGTGCAAAAGGATGGCATATGTGGTGTTTCATGCTGTTGTGCCTGTTGAGGGTCGTGGCCCATCGTATAAAAAGGCTGAAGGAGAACGACCTGTACTGGGTGTCCAAGCACATTTTTTGTTCAATATTCCCGGTTTCTCTAAATTATCTCCGGGTTCCTCAAATCAATGCCATACCTGTACTCGATTGTGCAAAAGGGTGGCAAATGTGGTGTTTCATGCTGTTGTGCCTGTTGAGGGTCGTGGGCCATCTTATAAAAAGGCTGAAGGAGAACGACCTGTACTGGGTGTCCAAGCACATTTTTTGTTCAATATTCCCGGTTTCTCTAAATTATCTCCGAGTTCCTCAAATCAATGCCATACCTGTACTCGATTGTGCAAAAGGGTGGCAAATGTGGTGTTTCATGCTGTTGTGCCTGTTGAGGGTCGTGGGCCATTTTATAAAAAGGCTGAAGGAGAACGACCTGTACTGGTTGTCCAAGCACGTTTTTTGTTCAATATTCCCGGTTCCTCTAAATTATCTCCTGGTTCCTCAAATCAATGCCATACCTGTACTTGATTGTGCAAAAGGATGGCATATGTGGTGTTTCATGCTGTTGTGCCTGTTGAGGGTCGTGGGCCATCGTATAAAAAGGCTGAAGGAGAACGACCTGTACTGGTTGTCCAAGCACGTTTTTTGTTCAATATTCCCGGTTCCTCTAAATTATCTCCTGGTTCCTCAAATCAATGCCATACCTGTCATGGGCCATCGTATAAAAAGGCTGAAGGAGAACGACCTGTACTCGATTGTGCAAAAGGATGGCATATGTGGTGTTTCATGCTGTTGTGCCTGTTGAGGGTCGTGGGCCATCGTATAAAAAGGCTGAAGGAGAACGACCTGTACTGGTTGTCCAAGCACGTTTTTTGTTCAATATTCCCGGTTCCTCTAAATTATCTCCTGGTTCCTCAAATCAATGCCATACCTGTACTCGATTGTGCAAAAGGATGGCATATGTGGTGTTTCATGCTGTTGTGCCTGTTGAGGGTCGTGGGCCATCGTATAAAAAGGCTGAAGGAGAACGACCTGTACTTGGTGTCCAAGCACGTTTTTTGTTCAATATTCCCGGTTCCTCTAAATTATCTCCGGGTTCCTCAAATCAATGTCATACCTGTACTCGATTGTGCAAAAGGGTGGCATATGTGGTGTTTCATGCTGTTGTGCCTGTTGAGGGTCCGGGACCCTCGTCTAAAAAGGCTGAAGGAGAACAAAGTGTACTGGTTGTCCAAGCATCTTTTTCCATCTCCCGGTTCCTAAAAATTATCTCCGGGTTTCTAAAATGGATGCCATACCTGTACTCTATTGTGCAAAAGGATGGCATATGTGGTGTTTCCTGCTATTGTTTCTGTTGAGCGTCCGGGACCCTCGTCTAAAAAGGCTGAAGGAGAACAAAGTGTACTGGTTGTCCAAGCATCTTTTTCCATCTCCTGGTTCCTAAAAATTATCTCCGGGTTTCTAAAATAGATGCCATACCTATACTGTATTGTGAAAAAGGATGGCATATGTGGTGTTTCCTGCTGTTGTTTCTGTTGAGGGTCCTGGACCCTCTTATAAAAAGACTGAAGGAGAACGACCTGTACTGTACTGGGTGTCCGAGCTTTATTTTTTTGTTAAATTTCCTGGTTCCTAAAAATTATCTCCGGGTTTCTAAAATCAATGCCGTACCTGTACTATATTTTTCAAAAGGTTGGCATATGTCCTGTTTCCTGCTGTTGTTTCTGTTGAGGGTCCTGGACCCTCTTATAAAAAGGCTGAAGGAGAACGAAGTGTACTGGGTGTCCAATCATTTTTTTTGTTCAATTTCCCGGTAGCTAAAAATTATCTCCGGGTTTCTAAAATCAGTGCCGTACCTGTACTCTATTGTTCAAAAGGATGGCATATGTCCTCTTTCCTGCTGTTGTTTCTGTTGAGGGTCCTGGACCCTCTTATAAAAAGGCTGAAGGAGAACAACGTGTACTGGGTGTCCAATCATTTTTTTTGTTCAATTTCCCAGTTCCTAAAAATTATCTCCGGGTTTCTAAAATCAATGCCGTACCTGTACTATATTTTTCAAAAGGATGGCATATGTCCTGTTTCCTGCTGTTGTTTCTGTTGAGGGTCCTGGACCCTCTTATAAAAAGGCTGAAGGAGAACGAAGTGTACTGGGTGTCCAATAATTTTTTTGTTTAATTTCCCAGTAGCTAAAAATTATCTCTGGGTTTCTAAAATCAGTGCCGTACCTGTACTCTATTGTTCAAAAGGATCGCATATGTCCTCTTTCCTGCTGTTGTTTCTATTGAGGGTCCTGGACCCTCTTATAAAAAGGCTGAAGGAGAACGACGTGTACTGGGTGTCCAATAATTTTTTTTGTTCAATTTCCCGGTTCCTAAAAATTATCTCCGGGTTTCTAAAATCAATGCCGTACCTGTACTCTATTGTTCAAAAGGATGGCATATGTCCTCTTTCCTGCTGTTGTTTCTGTTGAGGGTCCTGGACCCTCTTATAAAAAGGCTGAAGGAGAACGACGTGTACTGGGTGTCCAATAATATTTTTTGTTCAATTTCCCGGTTCCTAAAAATTATCTCAGGGTTTCTAAAATCAATGCCGTACCTGTACTCTATTGTTCAAAAGGATGGCATATGTCCTCTTTCCTGCTGTTGTTTCTGTTGAGGGTCCTGGACCCTCTTATAAAAAGGCTGAAGGAGAAGGACGTGTACTGGGTGTCCAATAATTTTTTTTGTTCAATTTCCCGGTTCCTAAAAATTATCTCCGGGTTTCTAAAATCAATGCTGTACCTGTATTCTATTGTTCAAAAGGATGCCATATGTCCTCTTTCCTGCTGTTGTTTCTGTTGAGGGTCCTGGACCCTCTTATAAAAAGGCTGAAGGAGAAAGAAGTGTACTGGGTGTCCAATCATTTTTTTTGTTCTATTTCCCGGTTCCTAAAAATTATCTCCGGGTTTCTAAAATCAATGCTGTACCTGTACTCTATTGTGCAAAAGGATGCCATATGTCCTCTTTCCTGCTATTGTTTCTGTTGAGGGTCCTGGACCCTCTTATAAAAAGGCTGAAGGAGAAAGAAGTGTACTGGGTGTCCAATCATTTTTTTTGTTCAATTTCCCGGTTCCTAAAAATTATCTCAGAGTTTCTAAAATCAATGCCGGACCTGAACTCTATTGTTCAAAAGGATGCCATATGTCCTCTTTCCTGCTGTTGTTTCTGTTGAGGGTCCTGGACCCTCTTATAAAAAGGCCGAAGGAGAACGACCTGTACTGTACTGGGTGTCCAAGCATGGTTTTTTGTTAAATTTCCTGGTTCCTAAAAATTATCTCCGTGTTCCTAAAATCAATGCCATACCTGTACTCTATTGTTCAAAAGTATGGCATATGTGCTCTTTCCTGCTGTTGTTTCTGTTGAGGGTCCGGGACCCTCTTATAAAAAGGTTGAAGGAGAACGACGTGTACTGGGTGTCCAATCATGTTTCTTTTTAAATTTCCCGGTTCCTAAAAATTATCTCTGTGTTCCTAAAATCGATGCCATACCTGTACTCTATTGTTCAAAAGGATGGCATAGGTGGTGTTTCCTGCTGTTGTGTCTGTGGAGGGTCCTGGACCATCGTATAAAACGGCTGAAGGAGAACGACCTGTACTGGGTGTCCAAGCACGTTTTTTGTTCAATATTCCCAGTTCCTCTAAATTATCTCCGGGTTACGCAAATCAATGCCATACCTGTACTCTATTGTTCAAAAGGATGGCATATGTGGTGTTTCATGCTGTTGTGGCTGTTGAGGGTCGTGGGCCATCGTATAAAACGGCTGAAGGAGAACGACCTGTACTGCCTTGCTGCTCCTTTTAGGCAGGCCAGCTCTTTGCATACATGCCCACAGACTCTGTAACGGATGCCTCTTTTAGGGAGAGGTGAAGCCATAATGCAGGGTCAGAACCTCTGTCTGCAACTGGTATACTTGATTATGCAAAAGGAATTAACCTTACCATGGTTCCCTAACCGCAGGTCTTGTTGTTATATTTTGGTGAGGGTAATCATGATGGCCATGTAGACCTCCCCCGAGAGGTCTGGAAGTAACAGGGATGAAAGTGCTAAGAATAGTACTACTTTACACAACCAAGTTAGCCATGGGTCCCAGTCCAAGAATGCATGTCTTGTTGCTTTATTTGGTGCGACTAATCATGCAGGCCATATAGACCTCCCACCATTAGGTGTTGTAACAGGTATTAAACTAATAAGAACAGTACTACCGAAATAAACCTAATTAACATGGTTTCAAGAGCCAAGGTTTTATTGTTGTACTTTGTTAGGCTAATCATGATGGCCATGTAGACCTCCCCCGAGAGGCCTGGAAGTAACAGGGATGAAAGTGCTAAGAATAGTACTACTTTACACAACCGAGTTAGCCATGGGTCTTAGTCCAAGACCGCATGTCTTGTTTTTTGTTTGGTGCGGCTAATCATGCAGGCCATATAGACCTCCCACCATTAAGTGTTGTAACAGGTATTAAACTAATAAGAACAGTACTACCGAAATAAACCTAATTAACATGGTTTCAAGAGCGAAGGTTTTATTGTTGTACTTTGTTAGGCTAATCATGATGGCCATGTAGACCTCCCCCGAGAGGTCTGGAAGTAACAGGGATGAAATTGCTAAGAATAGTACTACTTTACACAACCGAGTTAGCCATGGGTCTTAGTCCAAGACCGCATGTCTTGTTGTTTTGTTTGGTGTGGCTAATCATGCAGGCCATATAGACCTCCCACCATTAGGTGTTGTAACAGGTATTAAACTAATAAGAACAGTACTACCAAAATAAAGCTACTTAACATGCTTTCAAGAGCCCAGGTTTTATTGTTGTACTTTGTTAGGCTAATCATGATGGCCATGTAAACCTCCCCCGAGAGGTCTGGAAGTAACAGGGATGAAAGTGCTAAGAATAGTACTACTTTACACAACCAAGTTAGCCATGGGTCTTAGTCCAAGACTGCATGTCTTATTGTTTTGTTTGGTGCGGCTAATCATGCAGGCCATATAGACCTCCCACCATTAGGTGTTGTAACAGGTATTAAACTAATAAGAACAGTAATACCGAAATAAACCTAATTAACATGGTTTCAAGAGCCAAGGTTTTATTGTTGTACTTTGTTAGGCTAATCATGATGGCCATGTAGACCTCCCCCAAGAGGTCTGGAAGTAACAGGGATGAAAGTGCTAAGAATAGTACTACTTTACACAACCGAGTTAGCCATGGGTCTTAGTCCAAGACCGCATGTCTTGTTGTTTTGTTTGGTGCGGCTAATCATGCAGGCCATATAGACCTCCCACCATTAGGGGTTGTAACAGGTATTAAACTAATAAGAACAGTACTACTTAAAACAACCTATTTACCATATTTTGTAAGGGTAATCATGCAGGCCATATAGACCTCCCCCGATAGGGTGAGTAACAGGTATTAAAATGCTAAGAACAGTACTACTTAACACAACCTTACCATGGGTCCCAGAGCATATGTTTTATTATTATATTTTGTAAGGGTAATCATGCAGGCCATATAGACCTCCCCCGATAGAGTGAGTAACAGGTATTAAAATGCTAAGAACAGTACTACTTAACACAACCTTACCATGGGTCCCAGAGCATATGTTTTATTATTATATTTTGTAAGGGTAATCATGCAGGCCATATAGACCTTCCCCGATAGTGGGAGTAACAGGGATTAAAGTGCTTAGAAAAGTACTACTTAACACAACCTAGTTACCATGGGTCCCAGACCGTGTGTCTTGTTGTTATACTTTGTCAGGGTAATCATGCAGGCCATATAGACCTCCCCCAATAGGAGGAGTTACAGGGATGAAAGTGCTAAGAATAGTACTACTTAACACAACCTAGTTACCATGGGTTCCAGACCGCATGTTTAATTATTATACTTTGTCAGGGTAATTATATATCTAACAAATCTATCTATTTATCTTCTATCGATTCTATCTAACTATCAATCTATGTATATCTATCTATCCTATCTATCTTTCTTGTGTCCGGACTGTTATGAGACAGCCACTTGTGTTTTTGACAAATTTGAAGTAGGAGGACAGACCAATCACAGGGATTAAACTGCTAAGAATAGTAATACTTAAGAAAACCTAGTTATAACAGAACCACCATGGGTCCCAGACCGCATGTTTGGTTGTTATACTTTGTCAGGGTAATCATGCAGGCCATAAAGACCTCCTTTGATAGGGGAGGAACAGGGATTAAAGTGCTAAGAATAGTACAACTTAACACAACCTAGTTAACACTAGTTCCCAGACCGCATGTCTTATTGTTATATTTTGGTAAGGTAATAATGCAGGCCATATAGACCTCCCCCGATAGGGGGAGTAACAGGGATTAAAGTGCTTAGAAAAGTACTACTTAACACAACCTATTTACCATGGGTCCCAGTCCGCATGTCTTGTTGTTATACTTTGTCAGGGTAATGATGCAGGCCATATAGACCTCCCCCGATAGGAGGCGTTACAGGGATGAAAGTGCTAAGAATAGTACTACTTAACACAACCTAGTTACCATGGGTTCCAGACCGCATGTTTAATTATTATACTTTGTCAGGGTAATTATATATCTAACAAATCTATCTATTTATCTTCTATCGATTCTATCTAACTATCAATCTATGCATATCTATCTATCCTATCTATCTATCTTGTGTCCGGACTGTTTTGAGACAGCCACTTGTGTTTTTGACAAATTTGAAGTAGGAGGACAGACCAATCACAGGGATTAAACTGCGAAGAATAGTAATACTTAAGAAAACCTAGTTATACCAGTACCACCATGGGTCCCAGACCCCATGTTTTGTTGTTATACTTTGTCAGGGTAATCATGCAGGCCATATAGACCTCCCCCCGATAGGGGGAGTTACAGGGATGAAAATGCTAAGAATAGTACTACTTAACACAACATAGTTACCATGGGTCCCAGAACGCATGTTTTGTTGTTATATTTTGTCAGGTTAATCATGCAGGCCATATAGACCTCCCTTGATAGGGGGAGTAACAGGGATTAAAGTGCTAAGAATAGTACAACTTAACACAACCTAGTTAACATTAACAGTGGTTCCCAGACCGCATGTCTTGTTGTTAGATTTTGTCAGGATAATCAGGCAGGCCATATAGACCTCCCCCAATAGGGGGAGTAACAGGGATTAAAGTGCTAAGAATAGTACAACTTAACACAACCTAGTTAACAGTGGTTCCCAGACCGCATGTCTTGTTGTTATATTTTGCCAGGATAATCAGGCACGCCATATAGACCTCCCCCGATAGGGGGAGTAACAGGGATTAAAGTGCTAAGAATAGTACTACTTAACACAACCTAGTTACCATGGGTCCCAGACCGCATGTTTTGTTATTATACTTTGTCAGGGTAATCATGCAGGCCATATAGACCTCCCTTGATAGGGGTGAGTAACAGGGATTGAAGTTCTAAGAATAGTACTACTTAACACAACCTAGTTACCATGGGTCCCACACCGCATGTTTTGTTGTTATACTTTGTCAGGGTAATCATGCAGGCCATATAGACCTCCTCCGAAAGGGGGAGTAAGAGGGATTAAACTGCTAAGAAAAGTTTTACTTAACACAACCTAGTTACCATGGGTCCCAGACAGCATGTCTTGTTGTTATATTTTGTCAGGGTAATCATGCAGGCCATATAGACCTCCCCCGATAGGAGGAGTTACAGGGATGAAAGTGCTAAGAATAGTAATACTTAACACAACCTAGTTACCATGGGTCCCAGACCTCATGTTTTGTTATTTTACTTTGCCAGGGTAATCATGCAGGCCATATAAACCTCCCTTGATAGGGGGAGTAACAGGGATTAAAGTTCTAAGAATAGTACTACTTAACACAACCTAGTTACCATGGCTCCCACGCTGCATGTTTTGTTGTTATACTTTGTCAGGGTAATCATGCAGGCCATATAGACCTCCACCGAAAGGGGGAGTAAGAGGGATTAAACTGCTAAGAAAAGTTTTACTTAACACAACCTAGTTACCATGGGTCCCAGACCGCGTGTCTTGTTGTTATACTTTGTCATGGTAATCATGCAGGCCATATAGACCTCCCCTGATGGGAGGAGTTACAGGGATGAAAGTGCTAAGAATAGTACTACTTAACACAACCTAGTTACCATGAGTCCCAGACCGCATGTTTAATTATTATACTTTGTCAGGGTAATTATATATCTAACATATCTATCTATTTATCTTCTATCGATTCTATCTAACTATTAATCTATGTATATCTATCTATCGTATCTATCTATCTCGTGTCCGGACTGTTTTGAGACAGCCACTTGTGTTTTTGAAAAATTTGAAGTAGGAGGACAGACCAATCATCTTCTTCCATCTCCCTGTTCCAAAAATGCAGGCCATATAGACCTCCCCCGATAGGGGGAGTAACAGGTAGTAGTAAACTGCTAAGAATAGTACTACTTAACACACCACAGGTCCCAGAACGCATGTCTTATTGTTATACTCTGTCAGGGAAATTATATATCTTTCAAATCTATCTATTTATCTATCAAATCGATCTAACTATCAAACGTATCTATCAAATGTATATTGCATCTATTGATCAATGTAATTCTGAAGGACTCATCTGATCTCTGCTGTAAGGACAGCACCCCAAAAAGCCCTTTTTAGGGCTAGAACATCAGTCTGCTTTTTTTTTCCCCTGTGTAATCTATTTACAGCCTGCCTGCCAGCTCAGGCTCACAGCGTATACTGTGCCCACTTGCCCAGTGCCACCACTCATATCTGGTGTAACAGTAGTGTACATTTAAAAAAAAAAACACTTTTTTTAATTTGAAATAATAGCAGTCATTTTCCTTCACACGTGTGCGTTTGAGGTCCTGCCAGGGCACAGTGTGACACCAGTGCAAGTCATATCTGCTAAAAAAAAGTAGTGTACATTTAAAATAAAAATAAAAACTTTTTTTAATTTGAAATAATAGCAGTCATTTTCCTTCACACGTGTGCGTTTGAGGTCCTGCCAGGGCACAGTGTGACACCAGTGCAAGTCATATCTGCTAAAACAGTAGTGTACATTTAAAAAAAAAAAAAAAAAACTTTTTTTGATTTGAAATAATAGCAGTTAGTTTCCTTCACACATGTGCGTTTCAGGTCCTGCCAGGTCACAGTGTGACACCAGTGCAAGTCATATCTGCTAAAACAGTAGTGTACATTTAAAAAAAAACAAAAAAAACTATTTTTACTATGAAATAATAGCAGTCAGTTTCCTTCACACGTGTGCATTCCAGGTCCTGCCAGGGCATAGTGTCACACCAGTGCAAGTCATATCTGCTAAAATAGTAGTGTACATACATTTAAAAAAAACACCTTTTTTATTGTGAAATAATAGCAGTCAGTTTCCCTCACACGTGTGCGCCCCAGGTCCTGCCAGGGCACAGTGTCACACCAGTGCAAGTCATATCTACTAAAACAGTAGTGTACATACATTTAAAAAAAACAAAACCTTTTTTTACCGTGAAATAATAGCAGTCAGTTTCCCTCACACGTGTGTGTTCCAGGTCCTGCCAGGGCGCAGTGTCACACCAGTGCAAGTCATATCTGCTAAAACAGTAGTGTACATACATTTAAAAAAAACAACCTTTTTTATTGTGAAATAATAGCAGTCAGTTTCCCTCACATGTGTGCGCTCCAGGTCCTGCCAGGGCACAGTGTCACACCAGTGCAAGTCATATCCACTAAAACAGTAGTGTACATACATTTAAAAAAAAAAACAACCTTTTTTTACTGTGAAATAATAGCAGTCAGTTTCCCTCAAACATGTGCGTTCCAGGTCCTGCCAGGGCACAGTGTCACACCAGTGCAAGTCATATCTGCTAAAACAGTAGTGTACATTTAAAAAAAAAAAACCTTATACTACCTGAACGATACAACATCATACCTGATGTTTTAAAGCACGTTATTCCAAACAATTTAGGAATGTTAGGTGATTTATGCCCTTTATGGATTAAAACCAGACTCTGCATCAACTATGTAATTTTCCTTGGGAGTTTGCCATGGATCCCCCTCAGGCATACCACAGTCCAGATGTTAGTCCCCTTGAAACAACTTTTCCATTACTTTTGTGGCCAGAAAGAGTCCCTGTGGGTTTTAAAATTCGCCTGCCTATTGAAGTCTATGGCGGTTCGTCCGGTTCGCCGGTTCGCGAACTTTTGTGGAAGTTTGCGTTCGCCGTTCGCGAACGCAACATTTTAGGTTTGCGACATCACTATCTATCAAATATATCTCGTGGTTGTGCAAATGGACTGTTTGCGGTTGTTTGCGGTGCGTTACACTTGGAGTTTGGTCTGTCACTGTGAAGCGGGCGTAACCCTTACACTACCTGATCGATACGACATCATAACTGATGTTTTAAAGCACGTTATTGCAAACAATTTAGGATTGTTAGGGGATTTAGGCCCTTTATGGGTTAAAAGCAGATTCTGCATCAACTATGTAATTTTCCATGGGAGTTTTGACATGGATCCCCCTCCAGCATGCACAGTCCAGGTGTTAGTCCCCTTGAAACAACTTTTCCATCACTATTGTGGCCAGAAAGAGTCCTTGTGGGTTTTAAAGTTCGCCTGTCTATTGAAGTAAATGGCAGTTCCGGAAGTTCGAGTCCGCCGTTCGCGAACCAAAATTTTTAAGTTCGCGACATCACTATTCTAGAACGCAAAATGCGGTTAGAGTCAATGCATGAAGCCGCAGCTGTAAATGAACAGGACGACGAGGGTGATGCTGATGCCCCATAAGTGGAGGATCCGGAGATGGCCTGAGGGAGAACTAAAAACTCCTCCATCGACATGTTGTTATTTAGTTGTTTGATTTGTTTGGTTGCCATTTGGCCTTTGTTTTCATGTTGTGCCTGTTGCACTATGTCAACTTGTCAGATGTCTCCAATGGGGCTGTGTTGGCCTATGTTTGCACTTGTCAACTCCCTCCAAGGACTCTGACGCACTATGGCACCTTGTCAGATTACTCCAATGGGGCTGTGTTGGCCTATGTTTGCCCTTGTCAACTCCCTCCAAGGACTGTGATGCACTATGGCACCTTGTCAGATGGCTCCAATGGAGCTGTGTTGGACTATGTTTGCCCTTGTCAACTCCTCCAAGGACTGTGATGCACTATTTCACCTTGTCAGATGGCTCCAATGGGGCTGTGTTTGCTCTGTCAACTCCCTACAAGGACTGTGATGAGCTATGGCACCTTGTGAGATGGCTCCATTGGGGTTGTGTTAGCCTATGTTTGCCCTTGTCAGCTCCCTCCAAGGACTGTGATGCACTATTTCACCTTGTCATATGGCTCAAATGGGGCTGTGTTTGCCCTGTCAACTCCCTCCAAGGACTGTGATGCACTATGGCACCTTGTCAGATGGCTCCAATGGGGCTGTGTTGGCCTATGTTTGCCCTTGTCAACTTCCTCCAAGGACTGTGATGCACTATTTCACCTTGTTAGAAGGCGCCAATGGGGCTGTGTTTGCCCTGTCAACTCCCTCCAAGTACTGTGATGAACTATGGCACCTTTTCAGATGGCTCCAATGGGGCTGTGTTGGCTTATGTTTGCTCTTGTCAACTCCCTCCAAGGACTGTGATGCACTATTTCACATTCTCAGATGGCTGGAATGGGGCTGTGTTTGCCCTGTGAACTCCCTCCAAGGAATTTTATGAACTATAGCACCTTGTCAGATAGCACCAATGGGGCTGTGTTGGCCTATGTTTGCCCTTGTAGACTCCCTCCAAGGACTGTGATGCACTATTTCATCTTGTCAGATGGCTCCAATGGGGCTGTGTTTGCCCTGTCAACTCCCAACAAGGACTGTGATGCACTATGACACCTTGTCAGATGGCTCCATTGGGGCTGTGTTGGCCTATGTTTCCCCTTGTCAACTCCCTTCAAGGACTGTGATGCACTATTTCACCTTGTCAGATGGCTCCAATGTGGCTGTGTTTGCCCTGTCAACTCCCTCCAAGGATTGTGATGCACTATGGCACATTGTCAGATCGCTCCAATGGGGCTGTGTTGGCCTATGTTTGCCCTTGTCAACTCCCTCCAAGGACTGTGATGCACTATTTCACCTTGTCAGATGTCTCCAATGGGGCTGTGTTTGCCCTGTCAACTCCCTCCAAGGATTGTGATGCACTGTGGCACCTTGTCAGATGGCTCCAATGGGGCTGTGTTGGCCTATGTTTGCCCTTGTCAACTCCCTCCAAGGACTGTGATGCACTATGGCACCTTGTCAGATGGCTCCAATGGGGATGTGTTGGCCTATGTTTGCCCTTGTCAACTCGATCCAAGGACTGTGATGCACTATTTCACCTTGTCAGATGGCTCCAATGGGGCTGTGTTTGCCTTGTCAACTCCCTCCAAGGATTGTGATGCACTGTGGCACCTTGTCAGATGGCTCCAATGGGGCTGTGTTGGCCTATGTTTGCCCTTGTCAACTCCCTCCAAGGACTGTGATGCACTATTTTACCTTGTCAGAGGGCTCCAATGGGGCTGTGTTTGCCCTGTCAACTCCCTCCAAGAACTGTGATGCACCATGGCACCATGTCAGAAGGCTCCAATGGGGCTGTGTTGGCCTATGTTTGCCCTTGTCAACTCGATCCAAGGACTGTGATGCACTATTTCACCTTGTCCGATGTCTCCAATGGGTCTGTGTTTGCCTTGTCAACTCCCTCCAAGGACTGTGATGCACTATGGCACCTTGTCAGATGGCTCCAATGGGGCTGTAAATAAAAAGAGAGAAGCGCTCAACCTGGTAACGAACAATACCATAATAGCTTGTTCTATGGCTAGTTACCATCCAAAAAGCAGCCTATTTTTACTCAACATATGCCTTTCACAGAGAAGAACTTTCCTGAAGCATATCAGTCTGATCCTGACTTCATAGTACCGTCCAGTTCCGAAATACCAGGCAATCCCCTCTCTGAACGAGAGAAACAGCAAAACCACAGACGTACGTTTCGGCCTATTGTGGGCCTCGTTAGTGAGGTGCAGCCATATCCCTCTAAGCACACCGAGCAATGGGTCCACGTCTGGATTCCTGCATCACATTTAGGGAGGCTCCAATGGGGCTGTGTTGGCCTATGTTTGACCTTGTCAACTCCTTCCAAGGACTGTGATGCACTATGGCACCTTGTCAAATGGATCCAATGGGGCTGTGTTGGCTTATGTTTGCCCTGTCAACTCCCTCCAAGAACTGTGATGCACTATAGCACCTTGTCAGGTGGCTCCAATGGGGCTGTGTTGGCCTATGTTTGCCCTTGTCAACTTCCTCCAAGGACTGTGATGCACTATTTCACCTTGTCAGATGGCTCCAATGGGGCTGTGTTTGCCCTGTCAACTCCCTCCAAGGACTTTGATGCACTATGGCACTTTGTCAGATGGCTCCAATGGGGCTGTGTTTGCCCTGTCAACTCCCTCCAAGAACTGTGATGCACTATGGCACCTTGTCAGATGGCTCAAATGGGGCTGTGTTTGCTCTGTCAACTCCCTCCAAGGACTGTGATACACTATGGCACCTTGTCAGATGGCTCCAATGGGGCTGTGTTGGCCTATGTTTGCCCTTGTCAACTTCCTCCAAGGACCGTGATGCACTATTTCTCCTTGTCAGAAGGCTCCAATGGGGCTGTGTTTGCCCTGTCAACTCCCTCCAAGTACTGTGATGAACTATGGCACCTTGTCAGATGGCTCCAATGGGGCTGTGTTGGCCTATGTTTGCCCTTGTCAACTCCCTCCAAGGACTGTGATGCACTATGGCACCTTGTCAGATGGCTCCAATGGGGCTGTGTTGGCTTATGTTTTCCCTTGTCAACTCCCTCCAAGGACTGTGATGCACTATTTCAAATTCTCAGATGGCTGTAATGGGGCTGTGTTTGCCCTGTGAACTCCCTCCAAGGAATGTTATGAACTATGGCACCTTGTCAGATAGCTCCAATGGGGCCGTGTTGGCCTATGTTTCCCCTTGTCAGCTCCCTCCAAGGACTGTGATGCACTATTTCACCTTGTCAGATGGCTCCAATGGGGCTGTGTTTGCCCTGTCAACTCCCTACAAGAACTGTGATGCACTATGGCACATTGTCATATCGCTCCAATGGGGCTGTGTTGGCCTATGTTTGCCCTTGTCAGCTCCCTCCAAGGACTGTGATGCACTATTTCACCTTGTCAGATGGCTCCAATGGGGCTGTGTTTGCCCTGTCAACTCCCTCCAAGGACTTTAATGCACTATGGCACCTTGTCAGATGGCTCCAATGGGGCTGTGTTGGCCTATGTTTGCCCTTGTAAACTTCCTCCAAGGACTGTGATGCACTATTTCACCTTGTCAGAAGGCTCCAATGGGGCTGTGTTTGCCCTGTCAACTCCCTCCAAGTACTGTGATGAACTATGTTACCTTGTCAGATGACTCCAATGGGGCTGTGTTGGCCTATGTTTGCCCTTGTCAACTCCCTAGAAGGACTGTGATGCACTATGGCACCTTGTCAGGTGGCTCCAATGGGGCTGTGTTGGCTTATGTTTGTCCTTGTCAACTCCCTCCAAGGACTGTGATGCACTATTTCACCTTCCCAGATGGCTGGAATGGGGCTGTGTTTGCCCTGTGAACTCCCTCTAAGGCATGTTATGAACTATGGCACCTTATCAGATAGCTCCAATGGGGCTGTGTTGGCCTGTTTCCCCTTGTCAACTCCCTCTAAGGACTGTGATGCACTATTTCACCTTGTCAGATTGCTCCAATTGGGCTGTGTTTGCCCTGTCAACTCCCTCCAAGAATTGTGATGCACTATGGCATATTGTCAGATCGCTCCAATGGGGCTGTGTTGGCCTATGTTTGCCCTTGTCAACTCCCTCCAAGGACTGTGATGCACTATTTCACCTTGTCAGATGACTCCAATGGGTCTGTGTTTGCCCTGTCAACTCCCTCCAAGAACTGTGATGCACTATGGCACCTTGTCAGATGGCTCCAATGGTGATGTGTTGGCCTATGTTTGCCCTTCTCAACTCCCTCCAAGGACTGTGATGCACTATTTCACCTTGTCAGATGGCTCCAATGGGGCTGTGTTTGCCCTGTCAACTCCTTCCAAGGACTGTGATGCACTATGGCACCTTGTCAGATGGCTCCAATGGGGCTGTGTTGGCCTATGTTTGCCCTTGTCATCTCCCTCCAAGGACTGTGATGCACTATTTTACCTTGTCAGAAGGCCCCAATGGGGCTGTGTTGGCCTATGTTTGCCCTTGTCAACTCAATCCAAGGATGGTGATGCACTATTTCACCTTGTCAGATGTCTCCAATGGGTCTGTGTTTGCCTTGTCAACTCCCTCCAAGGACTGTGATGCACTATGGCACCTTGTCAGATGGCTTCAATGCGGCTGTAAATAAAAAGAACGAACAATACCATAATAGCTTGTTTTATGGCTAGTTACTATCCAAGAAGCAGCCTCTTTTTGCTCAACATATGCCTTTCACAGAGAAGAACTTTCCTGAAGCATATCAGTCTGATCCTGACTTCATAGTACAGTCCAGCCCCGAAATACCAGGCAATCCCCTCTCTGAACGAGAGAAACAGCAAAACCACAGACGTACGTTTCGGCCTATTGTGGGCCTCGGTAGTGAGGTGCAGCCATATCCCTCTAAGCACACTGAGCAATGGGTCCACGTCTGGATTCCTGCATCACACTTAGGGAGGCTCCAATGGGGCTGTGTTGGCCTATGTTTGCCCTTGTCAACTCCTTCCAAGGACTGTGAGGCACTATGGCACCTTGTCAAATGGCTCCAATGGGGCTGTGTTGGCTTATGTTTGCCCTTGTCAACTCCCTCAAAGGACTGTGATGCACTATTTCACCTTGTCAGATGGCTCCAATGGGGTTGTGTTTGCCCTGTCAACTCTCTCCAAGGACTGTGATGAAATATGGCACCTTGTCAGATGGCTCCAATGGGGCTGTATTGACCTATGTTTGCCCTTGTCAACTCCCTCCAAGGACTGTGATGCACTATTTCACCTTGTCAGATGGCTCAAATGGGGCTGTGTATGCCCTGTCAACTCCCTCCAAGGACTGATACGAACTATGGCACCTTGTCAGATTGCTCCAATGGGGCTGTGTTCGCCTATGTTTTCCCTTGTCAACTCCCTTAAAGGACTCTGATGCACTATTTCACCTTGTCAGATGGCTCCAATGGGGCTGTGTATGCTTATGTTTGCCCTTGTCAACTTCCTCAAAGGACTGTGATACACTATTTCACCTCTTCAGATGGCTCCAATGGGTCTGTTTGCCCTGTCAACTCTCTCCAAGGACTGTGATGAACTATGGCACCTTATCAGATGGCTCCAATGGGGCTGTGTTGGCCTATGTTTGCCCTTGTCAACTCCCTCCAAGGACTGTGATGCACTATTTTACCTTGTCAGATGGCTCCAATCGGGCTGTGTTTGCCCTTTCAACTCCCAACAAGGACTGTGATGCACTGTGGTACCTTGTCAGATGGCTCCATTGGGGATGTGTTGGCCTATGTTTGGCTTGTCAGCTCCCTCCAAGGACTGTGATGCACTATTTCGCCTTGTCAGATGGCTCAAATGGGGCTGTGTATGCCCTGTCAACTCCCTCCAAGGACTGTGATGCACTATGGCACCTTGTCAGATGGCTCCAATGGGGCTGTGTTGGCCTATGTTTGCCCTTGTCAACTCCCTCCAAGGACTGTGATGCACTATTTCACCTTGTCAGATGGCTCCAATGGGGCTGTGTTTGCCCTGTCAACTCCCTCCAAGGACTGTGATGAACTATGGCACCTTGTCAGATGGCTCCAATTGGGCTGTGTTGGTCTATGTTTGCCCTTGTCAACTCCCTTCAAGGACTGTAATGCACTATTTCACCTTGACAGATGGCTCCATTGGGGCTGTGTTTGTCCTGTCAACTCCCTCCAAGGACTGTAATGCACTATGGCACTTTGTCAGATTGCTCCAATGGGGCTTTGTTGGCCTATTTTTGCCCTTATCAACTCATCCAAGGACTGTGATGCACTATTTCACCTTGTAAGATGGATCAAATGGGGCTGTGTTTGCCCTGTCAACTCCCTCCAAGAACTGTGATGCACTATGGCACCTTGTCAGAAGGCTCCAATGGGGCTGTGTTGGCCTATGTTTTCTCTTGTCAACTCGATCCAAGGACTGTGATGCACTATTTCACCTTGTCAGATGTCTCCAATGGGTCTGTGTTTGCCTTTTCAACTCCCTCCAAGGACTGTGGTGCACTATGGCACCTTGTCAGATGGCTCCAATGGGGCTGTAAATAAAAAGAGAGAAGCGCTCAACCTGGTAACGAACAATACCATAATAGCTTGTTCTATGGCTAGTTACCATCCAAGAAGCAGCCTCTTTTTGCTCAACATATGCCTTTCACAGAGACGAACTTTCCTGGAGCATATCAGTCTGATCCTGACTTCATAGTACAGTCCAGGCCCGAAATACCAGGCAATCCCCTCTCTGAACGAGAAAAACAGCAAAACCACAGACGTACGTTTCAGCCTATTGTGGGCCTCGTCAGTGAGGTGCAGCCATATCCCTCTAAGCACAGTGAGAAATGGGTCCACGTCTGGATTCCTGCAACACACTAAGGGAGGCTCCAATGGGGCTGTGTTGGCCTATGTTTGCCCTTGTCAACTCCTTCCAAGGACTGTGATGCACTATTTCACCTTGTCAGATGGCTCCAATGGGGCTGTGTTTGCCCTATCAACTCTCTCCAAGGACCGTGATGAACTATGGCACCTTGTCAGATGGCTCCAATGGGGCTGTATTGGCCTATGTTTGCCCTTGTCAACTCCCTTCAAGGACTGTGATGCACTATTTCACCTTGTCAGATGGCTCCAATGGGGCTGTGTTGGCCTATGTTTGCCCTTGTCAGCTCCCTCCAAGGACTGTGATGCACTATTTCACCTTGTCAGATGGCTCAAATGGGGCTGTGTATGCCCTGTCAACTCCCTCCAAGGACTGTGATGCACTATGGCACCTTGTCAGATGGCTCCAATGGGGCTGTGTTGGCCTATGTTTGCCCTTGTCAACTCCCTCCAAGGACTGTGATGCACTATTTCACCTTGTCAGATGGCTCCAATGGGGCTGTGTTTGCCCTGTCAACTCCCTCCAAGGACTGTGATGCACTATGACACCTTGTCAGATGGCTCCATTGGGGCTGTGTTTTCCCTGTCAACTCCCTCCAAGGACTGTGATGCACTATGGCACCTTGTCAGATGGCTCCAATGGGGCTGTGTTGGCCTATGTTTGCCCTTGTCAACTCCCTCCAAGGACTGTGATGCACTATTTCACCTTATCAGATGGCTCCAATGGGGCTGTGTTTGCCCTGTCAACTCCCTCCAAGGACTGTGATGCACTATGGCACCTTGTCAGATGGCTCCAATGGGGCTGTGTTGGCCTATGTTTGCCCATGTCATCTCCCTGCAAGGACTGTGATGCACTATTTTACCTTGTCAGAAGGCCCCAATGGGGCTGTGTTGGCCTATGTTTGCCCTTGTCAACTCAATCAAAGTATGGTGATGCACTATTTCACCTTGTCAGATGTCTCCAATGGGTCTGTGTTTGCCTTGTCAACTCCCTCCAAGGACTGTGATGCACTATGGCACCTTGTCAGATGGCTTCAATGGGGCTGTAAATAAAAACAATACCACAATAGCTTTTTTTATGGCTAGTAACTATCCAAGAAGCAGCCTCTTTTTGCTCAACATATGCCTTTCACAGAGAAGAACTTTCCTGAAGCATATCAGTCTGATCCTGACTTCATAGTACAGTCCAGCCCCGAAATACCAGGCAATCCCCTCTCTGAACGAGAGAAACAGCAAAACCACAGACGTACGTTTCGGCCTATTGTGGGCCTCGGTAGTGAGGTGCAGCCATATACCTCTAAGCACACTGAGCAATGGGTCCACGTCTGGATTCCTGCATCACACTTAGGGAGGCTCCAATGGGGCTGTGTTGGCCTATGTTTGCCCTTGTCAACTCCTTCCAAGGACTGTGATGCACTGTGGCACCTTGTCAAATGGCTCCAATAGGGCTGTGTTGGCTTATGTTTGCCCTTGTCAACTCCCTCAAAGGACTGTGATGCACTATTTCACCTTGTCAGATGGCTCCAATGGGGCTGTGTTTGCCCTGTCAACTCTCTCCAAGGACTGTGATGAACTATGGCACCTTGTCAGATGGCTCCAATGGGGCTGTATTGACCTATGTTTGCCCTTGTCAACTCCCTCCAAGGACTGTGATGCACTATTTCACCTTGTCAGATGGCTCAAATGGGTCTGTGTATGCCCTGTAAACTCCCTCCAAGGACTGATACGAACTATGGCACCTTGTCAGATTGCTCCAATGGGGCTGTGTTGACCTATGTTTTCCCTTGTCAACTCCCTTAAAGGACTGTGATGCATTATTTCACCTTGTCAGATGGCTCCAATGGGGCTGTGTTGGCTTATGTTTGCCCTTGTCAACTCCCTCAAAGGAATGTGATGCACTATTTCACCTCTTCAGATGGCTCCAATGGGTCTGTTTGCCCTGTCAACTCTCTCCAAGGACTGTGATGAACTATGGCACCTTATCAGATGGCTCCAATGGGGCTGTGTTGGCCTATGTTTGCCCTTGTCAACTCCCTCCAAGGACTGTGATGCACTATTTTACCTTGTCAGATGGCTCCAATGGGGCTGTGTTTGCCCTGTCAACTCCCAACAAGGACTGTGATGCACTGTGGTACCTTGTCAGATGGCTCCATTGGGGATGTGTTGGCCTATGTTTGGCTTGTCAGCTCCCTCCAAGGACTGTGATGCACTATTTCGCCTTGTCAGATGGCTCAAATGGGGCTGTGTATGCCCTGTCAACTCCCTCCAAGGACTGTGATGCACTATGGCACCTTGTCAGATGGCTCCAATGGGGCTGTGTTGGCCTATGTTTGCTGAGGTGGAGGTAGGTGGCGCAAATGAATGCTGATTCCCTGTGACTACGTGTTACTATCCTGATATACTTGGTTATATAAGTATTGCTTCAATTTTAAATAGCCTAAATTGCTACGTATAAAATGCTATTGATCTCAACTATTCTATTTGTGTGACTAAGTATTAATAATATACTCCTTACATAAAATAAATGCCAATAAGCTGATGATAGTAAAACAATTTATTAAATCTTAAAATATATATATGTATACACTTTACACAATATTGACACCGGTGTCAGATGATACGTGAATTTTAAAAGAAATATAAAATGCTTCGAAGTATTAAGTACATAAAATGACGATAGAAATATATAAAATGATAAAAGGATATTAATACATTGAAGTAATTTTATGCCACATTGAGTTACAGTGTTATTTACATACGGTCTAAAAACGTTTTAACCTTACAGTTTAGGCCGGGTCTGCGTGATGGTTCACTATATTATATTATTGCGGATAGTGCTGTATTTTATTACGCTTTATAGTACCTTTAAGTGTATCCGTCTGATGACACTTTGTGCGTTGGAGAATACTGCGGTTAAATATATGCCGCTGTTTGATTCTCTTTAGTGTATCCGTCTGATGACACTATTTTTGTTGGAGAATGCCGCGGTTAAATATATGCCGCTGTTTGATTCCCTTGATTCCTAGGTGAGTCGTGATGTTTGAGCGTTCTAGCGGTTAAATATATGCCGCTGTGATGACTTATTGCAGTCTAAGTTCCACCTGCAGTAAGCGAAGGATGGTGATAATCTTCGTGGTGATTCACACTGACGTGTGAATATTTCCTGCGGTTCCCGTGACCGCTTAATGTGTTGTCGGTCAGTGACCGATTTAGCTCTTTAAAGGATGTTGGTTCCTGATACTTTGTTCGTGAGGTGTGGGATCTTTGCCGCTTCAGTTGTTTGTTCTTCTGCCTCCGTTTGCTGCCGGTCAGTGACCGGTCCGGCTGAGTTCTTTGAAGTTTTTAGATGGAGGTGCTGCTCTTGTGTCCTGCAAATCTGTGTGAGGGTGATCGGGTATCAACGCGTTTCGGCTTCCAAGCCTTTTTCAAGATACCTGATGAGTAGATTGGCCAGCTATTTATACCTGTTTCGGTTAACTGTTAGACTGCCAGTAAGAAATTATTGTAATTTTCGCTTCTAGTCAGTTTTAACGTCATTATGAATTGGTTCTGGGTAAATTATCTTATATACAAATTTTACAGATATTCGTACTTTATCATTTGTGGATCTTCAATTTATTATTGTGCACGATATTGCAACTTGGCTATAAGGAGTATGTTATTAAACATATATCTAGATTTTGGGATATATTCCATACAGACGCATTTTTTAGAAATTTTATACTTTGTGGTCTGTGATATGGGTTAATGCGTACCTTAGATATTTCTGGCTATACGCTAGTTTGTTTTGAGGCGTAAAAAACATTATTGGCGTAAACTTTAACTTTGGGTAAAATTTAAAGGTAAAATTTAAAGGTAAAATTATGGGTAAGGTTTAAATATGATATTTAGTATTATGAAAATTGTTTTAGGGTTGTGGTTATGGGTCGACCAATTATTCTATGGTGTAGATTGACTTATGCATATTTTACATATCATGAGTTTGTTGGTCAGAAGTTATAACACCTAGAATTTCTAATGTGTGACTTATTCTTAATGGACGGGTTCTAGCATATATGTATCCCTAACTAAAACTGTTGTTTGATTACATCATTAACTCCAGGTTTGGAGTATTGAATCGTATAGCGATGAACTGGTTTTTATAGCTATGGACTAGTACATCTTTAACTTTGCGTCTGGAATGTTTGGAAGTGTCTTTTATATTATTTCGTATGTCCAATAAATTATTAGACATCTTGAATATGGTTATTCCTCGATGTGTTTAATATATGACTATTGTGTAATCCGGATGTAGTTAAGGTCCATAGATAATTTGGTTTGGGGTGTACTACAGGATGGCGTTTAAGTCCATTTCACTGTTTAGACCTTTTGGGTGTAGAGTGCCCATTTCGAATATTAATTTGGCTTCTTGGTGTAAAAGTTTTTTCCCTAGATTGCCTCCTCTGCTGTCTGGTTTAATCTTTTTAATGCCCCAAAATAACATTTCATTTGGGTTTCCTTTATGGCATGTTTTGAAGTGTGCGTATAATTTTGTGTTATCTCTTTCTTTTTCAATATTTAGGATGTGTTCTCTCATCCTATCCTTCAACTTTCTACTTGTTTGGCCTAAGTATTGAAGTTTGCAATTGCATTCTATTAGATATATGATATTGTTATCCGTGCATCTGATGATGTCATTTATTTTTACTTCTTTATTTGTCACAGTTGACCTGACTGATTTAGATTTGGTGCTGTGTTTACAAGATTTACACTCATGGCATGGGAAAAAACCAGATATGGTTTCATTATTAAGGTCTCGTTGGATAGTGTGGTATTTTTGTTGTTTGTACTCGCTAGGTGCTAGGATATTTTTCAGACTGGTAGCTTTTCGATATATAATATCAGGATGTTGTTTTAATCTTTTTCCAAGGATAGGGTCACTTCTTGCAAGATGCCAGTGTTTCTTTATAATGTTTTCTATCTGTTTGTGTTGGCTGGAATATGTGGTGATAAATGGAATGTGATATGGGTCTCTGTCCTCATGTTTCATCATGTTATTTATATCCTCCAGAAGGTCCTTTCTATCTATTGATCTGACTTGTTTTTTTGTGTCTACTAGAATTTTAGGATGATATCCCTTTTCAGCAAATCTCTTGTCTAAAATTTCTGCTTGTGTGTCGTAGTCAGTTACTTTGGTGCAATTCCTTCTTATTCTCGAGTACTGTCCTTTTGGTATATTATTCTTCCACTTTGTATGGTGGCAACTTTTGTAGTCAATGTAGCTATTTGCATCTACTTTCTTAAAAAAAGTCGTTGTGGTGATTTCGTTATTTATTATGGCTATCTCTATATCTAAGAAGCTGATTTTAGTTTTGTTATGTTCATGTGTAAATTTTAGACCGAAGTCGTTGTTATTGAAGTCTAGTATGAACTCATCTAATAGTTCCTCATCTCCTCTCCAAATGATGAATATGTCATCTATGAACCGTTTATAGAGCACGAGATTCGCACCCCACGGAGTGTTCGATAGAAATTGCTCCTCAAAATGTCCTACAAATAAATTAGCGTAACTGGGTGCGAATCTCGTGCCCATAGCTGTTCCTCTTTTTTGTATATAATGACTTCCGTTGAAAGAAAAATAGTTATTTCTGAGTATGAATTCCATACACTGCAATATAAATTCTTTTTGGGGTTTTTCCATTTCGCTGTCTTTAGTTAAAAAGGATTTTGGGGCTTCTAGGCCTTTTGAATGGTCAATGCATGTGTATAAGCTACTTACATCGCAAGTAACAAGAATGTAATTTTCTTTCCAATTAATATGATCAATTAGATTCAGGAAATGTTTAGTGTCTCTTAAGTGGGAAGGTATGTTTTTGACATATTTTTGAAGAAAGAAGTCAGTGTATTGAGATAAGTTTGATGTTAGTGAATTTATTCCTGATATTATGGGCCGTCCTGGGGGGTTGATTAGATCCTTGTGGATTTTTGGTAGGAAATAAAAGACTGGGGTACGGGGATGTTCTATTAAAATAAAATTGAATTCTTGGTTGTTTATTATGCCTTTATCTTTTGCTGAAGTGATCATTTTTTCTAAATTCTTTCTCATTTGCTCAATAGGGTTACCTGTTAATTTATTGTATGTTGTTTTGTCCCCTAATAGTCTGTCGGCTTCTTTGAGGTAATTTTCTGTGTCCATAATGACAACTCCCCCCCCTTTATCAGCCTGCTTAATAGTGATGTTTTTGTTCTCTTTCAGCTCTTTTAGAACCTCATTTTCTTTTTTACTTAAATTCCATTTAAGCTCCTTATTTATTTCCAGTTTTTCAATATCCTCTTTTACCTTTTTCTCAAATGTTTCAATCATACTACCTTTTTCTTGAGTGGGGTTAAAAGTGGATTTTTGTTTGTAATTGGTGTGAATATATTTTGATGTGTAATTACCATTATTTTCCAGAGGATTTCTCAAAAAATACTTTTTTAAGGCTAATTTTCTTGTGAATTGATTCACATTAATCAGGGTTTCAAATTTGTTGATTTTACAGGACGGGGCAAATGATAGACCTTTGTTGAGTATTGTTTTTTGTTTGTCATTTAGTATTAATTTACTCAAATTAAAGATACCTTTAGGTTCTATTTTGATTTCTTCGTTGCTTTTTTTGATTCTCCCTCCCCTTCCTCTGTTTCCTCTAATCTTCTTTTTCCTTTCGGTGGGTCGTGTGTTTGATTTGGGCCTTCTTCTAAAAAAGATCTATGGTTAATTGTTTTGGTGGATGTAGTGGGAGTTCTAGATTCTTCTTCCTGATTTAGTGCACTGTATCTGTTCTGGTGTTCTAAATTTCTTTCTGGTGGATGTGAGGTGGTGCTCTGTTTTTTGAAATTATCTTTTGTTTTTGGTGATTGTGGTCTTTTAAAATTTTCCTTTGGTGTTTCCCTATCTGGATTTTCTTTATTTTGATTTCTCCAAGTGTGATTGTGGTTATAATTATCATAATTTTGGTTTTCAAATCTTCTTTCCCCATGGTTTCTATAATTTTGAAAATGTGAATCTCTATTATCATCTTGGTGGTTTCTATAATTTTGAAAATGTGAATCTCTATTATCATCTTGGTGGTGTTCATATCGGTTGAAAAGTGGGTTTCTATTTTCACCTCTATAGTGCTCATTTCTATTGTAATAGTGCTCATTATTATCTCTATAATTATTTCTATGTTGGTGATTTCTATTTGAATTGTGAAAATTGTTTGAATTTTGGTAATCGTGCTGTATGTAGTTTCTGTGTTCTTGTGTGTGTTCCTCTTCCGTATTGTGTCTATGATCATCCTTGTGTGAATATCCTGTGTTACTTCTTCCTTGTTGTAATTCTCTATTACTATGCCTGTATTCATTATAGGTGTGTCCGTTATGTCTGTAGTTGTCACGTCTGTAGTTTCTATTTCTATCATTGTCCCAGTTTCGGTGTTGATTATAGTGGTAATTTGGTCTTTGGAATCTATTTATGTAGTTTCCTTTGTTATGATTGTGGTATCTATGATAGTAATAGTTACTATCATTTCGTGTTTGATTTAAGGTCTTTCCTGTGTTTTCTTGCTCAACCAGCATGTTCCCTGTCTCAGGTTCATTATTAAATTTTTTATTGCTAAAAAGTAATCTGTAATTAGGTTGTGCTTCTTCATTGCTGTTATCTGTTTGTCTTTTATAATCCTCAATGTCTCTATTGAATTTTTTCCATTTTACTTCTATTATATCTTTGTTCAGTTCACCTAGTCTTTTAGCTATTTCTTGTTGTTTTGTGTTTAAAGAATCTGTTAGATCTGTATGTTCCAATTTTTCTTTATAATTTTGAATTTTGATCCCTAATTCCTGTGAGGTTATTTCTCTTGATTTAATAATTACTGTTATAAGTTTAAGGGAAGCTGTTTCCAGAATGTCAAACCATTCTTTACTATGCTCTTCGTTTAATTCGAACGTGCAGTCTTTTTTGAGTCGTAGTCCCCTAGGGACCATATTTTCTTTTATGTATTTATTTAAAAAAGCTAACTCCAATTTCTGTTTTATTTCCTTAAATAGAATATTTTCTAATTCGCTTATAGTGTCTTTCTCGTTTATATAATCTATTTTATTGAAATTTGAGTTCACGGGGTCAATTTTATTTGAAATGTCATCAAGAATGTTATTCCTAGTGTTGAATATGTCCATCCTTCAGATGTTGGTGTACCTTTCTTAACAGTCTAGGGATAAAATATGTATGTGTGTTTGGGATTGTGATTAGACTGTAAGTAAGGAGGGGAATAATGCACACCTTATAAAACTATATCCCAATGTTTATAATAAGTCACACATTAGAAATTCTAGGTGTTATAACTTCTGACCAACAAACTCATGATATGTAAAATATGCATAAGTCAATCTACACCATAGAATAATTGGTCGACCCATAACCACAACCCTAAAACAATTTTCATAATACTAAATATCATATTTAAACCTTACCCATAATTTTACCTTTAAATTTTACCTTTAAATTTTACACAAAGTTAAAGTTTACGCCAATAATGTTTTTTACGCCTCAAAACAAACTAGCGTATAGCCAGAAATATCTAAGGTACGCATTAACCCATATCACAGACCACAAAGTATAAAATTTCTAAAAAATGCGTCTGTATGGAATATATCCCAAAATCTAGATATATGTTTAATAACATACTCCTTATAGCCAAGTTGCAATATCGTGCACAATAATAAATTGAAGATCCACAAATGATAAAGTACGAATATCTGTAAAATTTGTATATAAGATAATTTACCCAGAACCAATTCATAATGACGTTAAAACTGACTAGAAGCGAAAATTACAATAATTTCTTACTGGCAGTCTAACAGTTAACCGAAACAGGTATAAATAGCTGGCCAATCTACTCATCAGGTATCTTGAAAAAGGCTTGGAAGCCGAAACGCGTTGATACCCGATCACCCTCACACAGATTTGCAGGACACAAGAGCAGCACCTCCATCTAAAAACTTCAAAGAACTCAGCCGGACCGGTCACTGACCGGCAGCAAACGGAGGCAGAAGAACAAACAACTGAAGCGGCAAAGATCCCACACCTCACGAACAAAGTATCAGGAACCAACATCCTTTAAAGAGCTAAATCGGTCACTGACCGACAACACATTAAGCGGTCACGGGAACCGCAGGAAATATTCACACGTCAGTGTGAATCACCACGAAGATTATCACCATCCTTCGCTTACTGCAGGTGGAACTTAGACTGCAATAAGTCATCACAGCGGCATATATTTAACCGCTAGAACGCTCAAACATCACGACTCACCTAGGAATCAAGGGAATCAAACAGCGGCATATATTTAACCGCGGCATTCTCCAACAAAAATAGTGTCATCAGACGGATACACTAAAGAGAATCAAACAGCGGCATATATTTAACCGCAGTATTCTCCAACGCACAAAGTGTCATCAGACGGATACACTTAAAGGTACTATAAAGCGTAATAAAATACAGCACTATCCGCAATAATATAATATAGTGAACCATCACGCAGACCCGGCCTAAACTGTAAGGTTAAAACGTTTTTAGACCGTATGTAAATAACACTGTAACTCAATGTGGCATAAAATTACTTCAATGTATTAATATCCTTTTATCATTTTATATATTTCTATCGTCATTTTATGTACTTAATACTTCGAAGCATTTTATATTTCTTTTAAAATTCACGTATCATCTGACACCGGTGTCAATATTGTGTAAAGTGTATACATATATATATTTTAAGATTTAATAAATTGTTTTACTATCATCAGCTTATTGGCATTTATTTTATGTAAGGAGTATATTATTAATACTTAGTCACACAAATAGAATAGTTGAGATCATTAGCATTTTATACGTAGCAATTTAGGCTATTTAAAATTGAAGCGATACTTATATAACCAAGTATATCAGGATAGTAACACGTAGTCACAGGGAATCAGCATTCATTTGGCCTATGTTTGCCCTTGTCAACTCCCTCCAAGGACTGTGATGCACTATTTCACCTTGTCAGATGGCTCCAATGGGGCTGTGTTTGCCCTGTCAACTCCCTCCAAGGACTGTGATGAACTATGGCACCTTGTCAGATGGCTCCAATTGGGCTGTGTTGGTCTATGTTTGCCCTTGTCAGCTCCCTTCAAGGACTGTGATGCACTATTTCACCTTGACAGATGGCTCCAATGGGGCTGTGTTTGTCCTGTCAACTCCCTCCAAGGACTGTAATGCACTATGGCACCTTGTCAGATTGCTCCAATGGGGCTTTGTTGGCCTATTTTTGCCCTTATCAACTCATCCAAGGACTGTGATGCACTATTTCACCTTGTCAGATGGCTCAAATGGGGCTGTGTTTGCCCTGTCAACTCCCTCCAAGAACTGTGATGCACTATGGCACCTTGTCAGAAGGCTCCAATGGGGCTGTGTTGGCCTATGTTTTCTCTTGTCAACTCGATCCAAGGACTGTGATGCACTATTTCACCTTGTCAGATGTCTCCAATGGGTCTGTGTTTGCCTTTTTAACTCCCTCCAAGGACTGTGGTGCACTATGGCACCTTGTCAGATGGCTCCAATGGGGCTGTAAATAAAAAGAGAGAAGCGCTCAACCTGGTAACGAACAATAACATAATAGCTTGTTCTATGGCTAGTTACCATCCAAGAAGCAGCCTCTTTTTGCTCAACATATGCCTTTCACAGAGACAAACTTTCCTGGAGCATATCAGTCTGATCCTGACTTCATAGTACAGTCCAGCCCCGAAATACCAGGCAATCCCCTCTCTGAACGAGAGAAACAGCAAAACCACAGACGTACGTTTCAGCCTATTGTGGGCCTCGTCAGTGAGGTGCAGCCATATCCCTCTAAGCACAGTGAGAAATGGGTCCACGTCTGGATTCCTGCAACACACTTAGGGAGGCTCCAATGGGGCTGTGTTGGCCTATGTTTGCCCTTGTCAACTCCTTCCAAGGACTGTGATGCACTATTTCACATTGTCAGATGGCTCCAATGGGCTGTGTTTGCCCTGTCAACTCTCTCCAAGGACCGTGATGAACTATGGCACCTTCTCAGATGGCTCCAATGGGGCTGTATTGGCCTATGTTTGCCCTTGTCAACTCCCTTCAAGGACTGTGATGCACTATTTTACCTTGTCAGATGGCTCCAATGGGGCTGTGTTGGCCTATGTTTGCCCTTGTCAGCTCCCTCCAAGGACTGTGATGCACTATTTCACCTTGTCAGATGGCTCAAATGGGGCTGTGTATGCCCTGTCAACTCCCTCCAAGGACTGTGATGCACTATGGCACCTTGTCAGATGGCTCCAATGGGGCTGTGTTGGCCTATGTTTGCCCTTGTCAACTCCCTCCAAGGACTGTGATGCACTATTTCACCTTGTCAGATGGCTCCAATGGGGCTGTGTTTGCCCTGTCAACTCCCTCCAAGGACTGTGATGCACTATGACACCTTGTCAGATGGCTCCATTGGGGCTGTGTTTTCCCTGTCAACTCCCTCCAAGGACTGTGATACACTATGGCACCTTTTCAGATGGCTCCAATGGGGCTGTGTTGGCCTATGTTTTCCCATGTCAACTCCCTTAAAGGACTGTGATGAACTATTTCACCTTGTGAGATGGCTCCAATGGGGCTGTGTTGGCTTATGTTTGCCCTTGTCAACTCCCTCAAAGGACTGTTATGCACTATTTCACCTTGTCTTATGGCTCCAATTGAGCTGTGTTTGCCCTGTCAACTCTCTCCAAGGACTGTGATGAACTATGGCACCTTGTCAGATGGCTCCAATGGGGCTGTATTGGCCTATGTTTGCCCTTATCAACTCCTCCAAGGACTGTGATGCACTATTTCACCTTGTCAGATGGCTCAAATGGGGCTGTGTTTGCCCTCTCAACTCCCTTCAAGGACTGTGATGCACTATGGCACCTTATCAGAAGGCTCCAATGGGGCTGTGTTGGCCTATGTTTGCCCTTGTCAACTCGATCCAAGGACTGTGATGCACTATTTCATCTTGTCAGATGTCTCCAATGGGTCTGTGTGTGCCTTGTCAACTCCCTCCAAGGACTGTGGTGCACTATGGCACCTTGTCAGATGGCGCCAATGGGGCTGTAAATAAAAAGAGAGAAGCTCTCAACCTGCTAACGAACAATACCATAATAGCTTGTTCTATGGCTAGTTACCATCCAAGAAGCAGGCTCTTTTTGCTCATCATATGCCTTTCACAGAGAAGAACTTTCCTGAAGCATTTCAGTCTGATCCTGACTTCATAGTACAGTCCAGCCCCGAAATACCAGGCAATCCCCTCTCTGAACGAGAGAAACAGCAAAACCACAGACGTACGTTTCGGCCTATTGTGGGCCTCGTCAGTGAGGTGCAGCCATATCCCTCTAAGCACACTGAGCAATGGGTCCACGTCTGGATTCCTGCAACACACTTAGGGAGGCTCCAATGGGGCTGTGTTGGCCTATGTTTGCCCTGTCAACTCCTTCCAAGGACTGTGATGCACTATGGCACATTGTCAAATGGCTCCAATGGGTCGGTGTTGGCTTATGTTTGCCCTTGTCAACTCCCTCAAAGGACTGTGATGCACTATTTCACCTTGTCAGATGGCTCCAATGGGGCTGTGGTTGCCCTGTCAACTCTCTCCAAGGACCGTGATGAACTATGGCACCTTGTCAGATGGCTCCAATGGGGCTGTATTGGCCTATATTTGCCCTTGTCAACTCCCTTCAAGGACTGTGATGCACTTTTTCACCTTGTCAGATGGCTCCAATGGGGCTGTGTTGGCCTATGTCTGCCCTTGTCAGCTCCCTCCAAGGACTGTGATGCACTATTTCCTCTTGTCAGATGGCTCAAATGGGGCTGTGCATGCCCTGTCAACTCCCTGCAAGGACTGTGATGCACTATGGCACCTTGTCAGATGGCTCCAATGGGGCTGTGTTGGCACATGTTTGCCCTTGTCAACTCCCTCCAAGGACTGTGATGCACTATTTCACCTTCTCAGACGGCTCCAATGGGGCTGTGTTTGCCCTGTCAACTCCCTCCAAGGACTGTGATGCACTATAACACCATGTCAGATTGCTCCATTGGGGCTGTGTTTTCCCTGTCAACTCCCTCCAAGTACTGTGATGCACTATGGCACCTTGTCAGATGGCTCCAATGGGGCTGTGTTGGCCTATGTTTTCCCTTGTCAACTCCCTTAAAGGACTGTGATGCACTATTTCACCTTGTCAGATGGCTCCAATGGGGCTGTGTTGGCTTATGTTTGCCTTTGTCAACTCCCTCAAAGGACTGTGATGAAGTATTTCACCTTGTCTTATGGCTCCAATTGAGCTGTGTTTGCCCTGTCAACTCTCTCCAAGGACTTTGATGAACTATGGAACCTTGTAAGATGGCTCCAATGGGGCTGTATTGGCCTATGTTTGCCCTTGTCAACTCCCTCCAAGGACTGTGATGCACTATTTCACCTTGTCAGATGGCTCCAATGGGGCTGTGTGTGCCCTGTCAACTCCCTCCAAGGACTGTGATGCACTATGGCACCTTATCAGAAGGCTCCAATGGGGCTGTGTTGGCCTATGTTTGCCCTTGTCAACTCGATCCAAGGACTGTGATGCACTATTTCACCTTGTCAGATGGCTCCAATGGGGCTGTGTGTGCCTTTTCAACTCCCTCCAAGGACTGTGGTGCACTATGGCACCTTGTCAGATGGCGCCAATGGGGCTGTAAATAAAAAGAGAGAAGCTCTCAACCTGGTAACGAACAATAACATAATAGCTTGTTCTATGGCTAGTTACCATCCAAGAAGCAGTCTCTTTTTGCTCAACATATGCCTTTCACAGAGAAGAACTTTCCTGAAGCATTTCAGTCTGATCCTGACTTCATAGTACAGTCCAGCCCCAAAATACCAGGCAATCCCCTCTCTGAACGAGAGAAACAGCAAAACCACAGACGTACGTTTCGGCCTATTGTGGGCCTCGTCAGTGAGGTGCAGCCATATCCCTCTAAGCGCACTGAGCAATGGGTCCACGCCTGGATTCCTGTCACACACAGGGAGGCTCCAATGGGGCTGTGTTGGCCTATGTTTGCACTGTCAACTCCTTCCATGGACTGTGATGCACTATGGCACCTTGCCAAATGGCTCCAATGGGGCTGTGTTGGCTTATGTTTGCCCTTGTCAACTCCCTCAAAGGACTGTGATGCACTATTTCACCTTGTCAGATGGCTCCAATGGGGCTGTGTTTGCCCTGTCAACTCTCTCCAAGGACCATGATGAACTATGGCACCTTGTCAGATGGCTCCAATGGGGCTGTTTTGGCCTATGTTTGCCCTTGTCAACTCCCTTCAAGGACTCTGATGCACTTTTTCACCTTGTCAGATGGCTCCAATGGGGCTGTGTTGGCCTATGTCTGCCCTTGTCAGCTCCCTCCAAGGACTGTGATGCACTATTTCACCTTGTCAGATGGCTCAAATGGGGCTGTGTATGCCCTGTCAACTGGCTCCAAGGACTGTGATGCACTATGGCACCTTGTCAGATGGCTCCAATGGGGCAGTGTTGGCCTATGTTTGCCCTTGTCATTTCCCACCAAGGACTGTGATGCACTATTTCACCTTGTCAGATGGCTCCAATGGGGCTGTGTTTGCCCTGTCAACTCCCTCCAAGGACTGTGATGCACTATGACACCTTGTCAGATGGCTCCATTGGGGCTGTGTTGGCCTATGTTTCCCCTTGTCAACTCCCTCCAATGACTGTGATGCACTATTTCACCTTGTCAGATGGCTCCATTGGGGCTGTGTTTTCGCTGTCAACTCCCTCCAAGGATTGTGATGCACTATGGCACATTGTCAGATCGCTCCAATGGGGCGATGTTAGCCTATGTTTGCCCTTGTCAACTCCCTCCAAGGACTGTGATGCACTATTTCACCTTGTCAGATGGCTCCAATGGGGCTGTGTATGCCATGTCAACTCTCTCCAAAGACTGTGATGAACTATGGCACCTTGTCAGATGGCTCCAATGGGGCTGTATTGGCCTATGTTTGCCCTTGTCAACTCCCTCCAAGGACTGTGATGCACTATTTCACCTTTTCAGATGGCTCCAATGGGGCTGTGTGTGCCCTGTCAACTCCCTCCAAGAAATGTGATGCACTATGGCACCTTGTCAGATGGCTCCATTGGGGGGGTGTTGGCCTATGTTTGCCCTTGTCAGCTCCCTCCAAGGACTGTGATGCACTATTTCACCTTGTCATATGGCTCAAATGGGGCTGTGTATGCCCTGTCAACTCCCTCCAAGGACTGTTATGAAGTATGGCACCTTGTCAGATGGCTCCAATGGGGCTGTGTTGGCCTATGTTTTCCCTTGTCAACTCCCTTAAAGGACTGTGATGCACTATTTCACCTTCTCAGATGGCTCTAATGGGGCTGTGTTGGCTTATGTTTCCCCTTGTCAACTCCCTCAAAGGACTGTGATGCATTATTTCACCTTTTCAGATGGCTCCAATGGGGCTGTGTTTGCCCTGTCAACTCTCTCCAAGGACTGTGATGAACTATGGCACCTTGTCAGATGGCTCCAATGGGGCTGTATTGGCCTATGTTTGCCCTTGTCAACTCCCTCCAAGGACTGTGATGCACTATTTCACCTTGTCAGATGGCTCCAATGGGGCTGTTTGTGCCCTGTCAACTCCCTCCAAGGACTGTGATGCAATATGGCACCTTGTCAGATGGCTCCAATGGGGCTTTGTTGGCCTATGTTTGCCCTTATCAACTCCTCCACGGACTGTGATGCACTATTTCACCTTGTCAGATGGCTTAAATGGGGCTGTTGCCCTGTCAACTCCCTCCAGGAACTGTGATGCACTATGGCACCTTATCAGAAGGCTCCAATGGGGCTGTGTTTGCCTTATCAACTCCCTCCAAGGACTGTGGTGCACTATGGCACCTTGTCAGATGTCTCGAATGGGGCTGTAAATAAAAAGAGAGAAGCGCTCAACCTGGTAATAAACAATACCATAATAGCTTGTTCTATGGCTAGTTACCATCCAAGAAGCAGCCTCTTTTTGCTCAACATATGCCTTTCACAGAGAAGAACTAATCTGAAGCATATCAGTCTGATCCTGACTTCATAGTACAGTCCAGCCCCGAAATACCAGGCAATCCCCTCTCTGTGGGCCTCGTCAGTGAGGTGCAGCCATATCCCTCTAAGCACACTGAGCAATGGGTCCACGTCTGGATTCCTGCAACACACTTAGGGAGGCTCCAATGGGGCTGTGTTGGCCTATGTTTGCCCTTGTCAACTCCTTCCAAGGACTGTGATGCACTATGGCACCTTGTCAAATGGCTCCAATGGGGCTTTGTTGGCTTATGTTTGCCCTTGTAAACTCCCTCAAAGGACTGTGATGCACTATTTCACCTTGTCAGATGGCTCCAATGGGGCTGTGTTTGCCCTGTCAACTCTCTCCAAGGACCGTGATGAACTATGGCACCTTGTCAGATGGCTCCAATGGGGCTATATTGGCCTATGTTTGCCCTTGTCAACTCCCTTCAAGGACTGTGATGCACTATTTCACCTTGTCAGATGGCTCAAATGTGGCTGTGTATGCCCTGTCAACTCCCTCCAAGCACTGTGATGCACTATGACACCTTGTCAGATGGCTCCATTGGGGCTGCGTTGGCCTATATTTCCCCTTGTCAACTCCCTCCAAGCACTGTGATGCACTATGACACCTTGTCAGATGGCTCCATTGGGGCTGTGTTTCCCCTGTCAACTCCCTCCAGGGATTGTGATGCACTATGGCACATTGTCAGATCCAATGGGGCTGTGTTGGCCTATGTTTGCCCTTGTTAACTCCCTCCAAGGACTGTGATGCACTATTTCACCTTGTCAGATGGCTCCAATGGGGCTGTGTTGGCCTATGTCTGCCCTTGTCAGCTCCCTCCAAGGACTGTGATGCACTATTTCACCTTGTCAGATGGCTCAAATGTGGCTGTGTATGCCCTGTCAACTCCCTCCAAGCACTGTGATGCACTATGACACCTTGTCAGATGGCTCCATTGGGGCTGCGTTGGCCTATATTTCCCCTTGTCAACTCCCTCCAAGCACTGTGATGCACTATGACACCTTGTCAGATGGCTCCATTGGGGCTGTGTTTCCCCTGTCAACTCCCTCCAGGGATTGTGATGCACTATGGCACATTGTCAGATCCAATGGGGCTGTGTTGGCCTATGTTTGCCCTTGTTAACTCCCTCCAAGGACTGTGATGCACTATTTCACCTTGTCAGATGGCTCCAATGGGGCTGTGTTTGCCCTGTCAACTCCCTCCAAGGACTGTGATGAACTATGGCACCTTGTCAGATGGCTCCAATTGGGCTGTGTTGGTCTATGTTTGCCCTTGTCAACTCCCTTCAAGGACTGTGATGCACTATTTCACCTTGACAGATGGCTCCAATGGGGCTGTGTTTGCCCTTTCAACTCCCTCCAAGGACTGTAATGCACTATGGCACCTTGTCACATGGCTCCAATGGGGCTTTGTTGGACTATGTTTGCCCTTATCAACTCTTCCAAGGACTGTGATGCACTATTTCACCTTGTCAGATGGCTCAAATGGGGCTGTGTTTGCCCTGTCAACTCCCTCCAAGAACTGTGATGCACTATGGCACCTTGTCAGAAGGCTCAGCCCCGAAATACCAGGCAATCCCCTCACTGAATGAGAGAAACAGCAAAACCACAGACGTACGTTTCGGCCTATTGTGGGCCTCGTCAGTGAGGTGCAGCCATATCCCTCTAAGCACACTGAGCAATGGGTCCACGTCTGGATTCCTGCAACACACTTAGGGAGGCTCCAATGGGGCTGTGTTGGCCTATGTTTGCCCTTGTCAACTCCTTCCAAGGACTGTGATGCACTATGGCACCTTGTCAAATGGCTCCAATGGGGCTGTGTTGGCTTATGTTTGAACTTGTCAACTCCCTCAAAGGACTGTGATGCACTATTTCAACTTGTCAGATGGCTCCAATGGGGCTGTGTTTGCCCTGTCAACTCTCTCCAAGGACCGTGATGCACTATGGCACCTTGTCAGATGGCTCCAATGGGGCTGTATTGGCCTATGTTTGCCCTTGTCAACTCCCTTCAAGGACTGTGATGCACTATTTCACCTTGTCAGATGGCTCCAATGGGGCTGTGTTGGCCTATGTCTGCCCTTGTCAGCTCCCTCCAAGGACTGTGATGCACTATTTCACCTTGTCAGATGGCTCAAATAGGGCTGTGTATGCCCTGTCAACTCCCACCAAGGACTGTGATGCACTATGGCACCTTGTCAGATGGCTCCAATGGGGCAGTGTTGGCCTATGTTTGCCCTTGTCAATTCCCTCCAAGGACTGTGATGCACTATTTCACCTTGTCAGATGGCTCCATTGGGGCTGTGTTTTCCCTGTCAACTCCCTCCAAGGATTGTGATGCACTAAGGCACATTGTCAGATCGCTCCAATGGGGCTGTGTTGGCCTATGTTTGCCCTTGTCAACTCCCTCCAAGGACTGTGATGCACTATTTCACCTTGTCAGATGGCTCCAATGGGGCTGTGTTTGAACTGTCAACTCCCTCCAAGGACTGTGATGAACTATGGCACCTTGTCAGATGGCTCCAATGGGGCTGTGTTGGTCTATATTTGCCCTTGTCAACTCCCTTCATGGACTGTGATGCACTATTTCACCTTGACAGATGGCTCCAATGGGGCAGTGTTTGCCCTTTCAACTCCCTCCAAGGACTGTAATGCACTATGGCACCTTGTCAGATGGCTGCAATGGAGCTTTGTTGGCCTATGTTTGCCCTTATCAACTCTTCCAAGGACTGTGATGCACTTTTTCACCTTGTCAGATGGCTCAAATGGGGCTGTGTTTGCCCTCTCAACTCCCTCCAAGAACTGTGATGCACTATGGCACCTTGTCAGAAGGCTCCATTGGGGCTGTGTTGGCCTATGTTTGCCCTTGTCAACTCGATCCAAGGACTGTGATGCACTATTTCCCCTTGTCAGATGTCTCCAATGGGTCTGTGTTTGCCTTGTTAACTCCCTCCAAGGACTGTGGTGCACTATGGCACCTTGTCAGATGGCTCCAATGGGGCTGTAAATAAAGAGAAGCACTCAACCTGGTAACGAACAATACCATAATAGCTTGTTCTATGGCTAGTTACCATTCAAGAAGCAGCCTCTTTTTGCTCAACATATGCCTTTCACAGAGAAGAACTTTCCTGAAGCATATCAGTCTGATCCTGACTTCATAGTTCAGTCCAGCCCCGAAATACCAGGCAATCCCCTCTCTGAACGAGAGAAACAGCAAAACCACAGACGTACGTTTTGACCTATTGTGGGCTTCGTCAGTGAGGTGCAGCCATATCCCTCTAAGCACACTGAGCAATGGGTCCACGTCTGGATTCCTGCAACACACTTAGGGAGGCTCCAATGGGGCTGTGTTGGCCTATGTTTGCCCTTGTCAAATCCTTCCAAGGACTGTGATGCACTATGGCACCTTAAGGGTGGTGGTATAGTGGTACAGAATAGGAGGGATTATCTAGCAGAAGCACATCGCCTATTATCAGATAGAGACACTTATTTACCTTTAACTTTTAACCCTACTGAGAAATTCAAGAAGGAATTATTTATACGTTTAACCCCTTAATGACAGAGGACGTACCAGGTACGTCACAGAAAAAACTTCCCTTAATGACAGTTGACGTACCTGGTACGTCCTCTGTTGTCTTAAGTGCTGGAAGCGATCACAATCGCTTCCAGCTGCTTACAAGGGATTGTAGTGATGCCTCAATATTGAGGCATCACTACAATCCCCCATTTCACATACCGATGCAGAAAGGGCCACTCTGTGGCCCCATCTGCATCGGCTATGTATGTGCACAAACAAGTTGGTGGGTGGGAGCTGCTATTTCTAATTATGCCCCTAGGTGTTGATACCCCAACCGATCGCACAATATCCTGTTTGCATTACCCGGTGCTGCGGTTGCGCCGGGGGGGGGGGGGCGGGATGGCGGGTGCGCGCGCGTGCATGCGCACGCAAAATATACAGTCATCTTGAAAATAAAAAGATCGATGTAGATGCAGGGGCATCTCTGTTTTTTAGTAAGGGATCTGGGAGGGGGAGGGATGTAGATTATTTAGGGGGGCCAGCTACACTACAGAAAACAAACATTTTATATTTAAAAAGTAAAAAAAAATATTTTGGGGAGCAAATTGGGTACTGGCAGACAGCTGCCAGTACCCAAGATGGCGGCAAATAGATAGAGGGGGAGGGTTAGAAAGATGTATGGGGGGATCAGGGAGTTTGTGGGGTAAGGGGGGATCCATCACTGCAGACTGTATGACAAAAAATAAAAAAAAATAAAAAAATATATTTTTATTTCAGTACCGGCAGACTTTCTGCCAGTACTTAAGATGGCGGTGACAATTGTGAGGTGGGGAGGGAAGAGAGCTGTTTGAGGGGGGTCAGGGGGGGATCAGGGGGTGGGATGTGTCAGGTGGGAGGCTGATCTCTACATTAAAGCTCAAAATTAACCCCACAAGCTACATAATTAACCCCTTAACTGCTGGGCATATTACAAGTGTGGTGCGCAGCAGTATTTAACGGCCTTATTATTACCAAAAAGCAACACCAAAGCCATATATGTCTGCTATTTCTGAACAAAGGGGATCCCAGAGAAGCACTTACAACCATTTGTGCCATAATTGCCCGAGCTGTTTGTAAATAATTTCAGTCAGAAACCTAAAATTTTGAAAAATTTAAGTTTTTTTTTTAATTTGATCATATTTGGCGGTTAAATGGGGGCATGAAATATACCAAAATTGGCCTAGATCAATAATTTTGGTTGTCTACTACACTACACTAAAGCTAAAATTAAACCTAAAAGCTCCCTACAAGCTCCCTAATTAACCCCTTCACTGCTGGGCATAATACACGTGTGGTGTGCAGCGGCATTTAGCGGCCTTCTAATTACCAAAAAGCAACGCCAAATCCATATAGGTCTGCTATTTCTGAACAAAGGGGATCCCAGAGAAGTATTTACAACCATTTATGCCATAATTGCACAAGTTGTTTGTAAATAAATTCAGCGAGAAACCTAAAGCTTGTGAAAAAAATTGTGAAAAAGTCAACAATTTTTTTTATTTGATCGCATTTGGCGGTGAAATGGTGGCATGAAATGTACCAAAATATGCCTAGATCAATACTTTGGGTTGTCTACTAAATATAAATATATACATGTCAAGGGATATTCAGGGATTCCTGAAAGATATCAGTGTTCCAATGTAACTAGCGCTAATTTTGAAAAAAAGGGGTTTGGAAATAGCAAAGTGCTACTTGTACTTATTGCCCTATAACTTGCAAAAAAAGCAAAGAACATGTAAACATTGGGTATTTCTAAACTCAGGACAAAATTTAGAAACTATTTAGAATGGGTGTATTTTGGTGGTTGTAGATGTGTAACAGCTTTTGGGGGTAAAAGTTAGAAAAAGTGTGTTTGTTTTCAATTTTTTCCTCATATTTTATATTTTTTTATAGTAAATTATAAGATATGATGAAAATAATGGTATCTTTAGAAAGTCCATTTAATGGCGAGAAAAACGATATATAATATGTGTGGGTAAAGTAAATGAGTAAGAGGAAAATTACAGCTAAACACAAACACTGCAGAAATGTAAAAATAGCCATTGTCATTAAGGGTAAGAAAATTGAAAAATGGTCCGGTCATTAAGGGGTTAAATTAAGCCAAGTCTATGGTGGTTTTAAATACAGAAGAATATCAATTTTGATATGAAGTGGCCCCCAAAATTTCATGTTTTTATCATTTACCCAAGATCCACAAGGATCCTCTCAACCCTCCGGGTAGACCTATTGTCTCTGGGATAGGCTCTTTATGTGATAACTTATCCAAATATGTGGATTCCTATTTACAACCCATTGTTACATCCACTAGAGCCTATCTCAGAGACACTATTGACGTTATAAATAAAATGGAGGGTATAGAATGGCAGGAAGATTATATATGGATCACTTGTGATGCTGCTGCATTATATACTAGTATTCCTCATCTACAAGGCATAGCAGCCATTAGAGAGACACTATGTAACAGCCATTTACCAGAAGTCCAACGAAAATGTATTGAGGACGCTGTACATTTTGTTTTAACACATAATTATTTTTTATTTGAGGGTATCTTTTATCATCAGATACAGGGAACGGCGATGGGGAGCACTTTTGCCCCGTCGTACGCTAATATTTATATGTCCCTGTTTGAAAACAGCTATATATGGAATAATAATCCCTTTTTAAACAATATTTTTAAATATTTTAGATATATAGATGATATTTTAATAATATGGCAGGGCCCCAAGGATAAAATAGAAGATTTTATTTCTCATATTAATTGTAATCTTTTTAACATATGAAAGCTCCCCAGAATCTGTATCATTTTTAGATTTGGTGATATATTGTGATATTCACACTAACAAAGTATGTGTAAAAAATTATCGCAAACCTACTGACAGAAATGGTTTGCTAAATGCCAAAAGTGGCCACTATAAACAGTGGAAAAACAATATTCCATTAGGGCAATACCAGAGAATCAGACGTAATTGTACGCACATAGAAGATTACAATAAAGAAGCTGATTACTTAACAGATACATTTTTAGAGAAAGGCTATAATAGGGAATTACTTGATACTGCTAGAATTAAAGCCCTAAATATGGATAGAGAAGCACTTATTACTAACCAGCATGGGACTAAAGAAAGGAAGACCACCAGAAAAAATCAAAAGGAGGGGTCTGTCAAATTTATCACACGGTATAATAATCAGCATTACCAGATTTAAAAGATTATTAATAAACATTGGAATGTGTTAAAACTTGACCCTGTATTACAAAGAGTATTAAGTGATAAACCTGAAGTTATTTTTAGGAAGAATAAAGACCTTAAAAATTACATAGCACCCACTAAACTTAGACATAAAACATCAAATGGTACCTTAACTAGTTGGTGTGGCAGTAATGTAGGCTTGTATCCATGTAAGGTCCCTGAATGCATCATGTGCCCTTTAATTGATAGGAGCCACACTACATTTACTAATTATAATGGCAAACAGGTATACAAGTGCAAATTCAGATGCACTTGCCATACCACCTATGTTGTATATCAATTAAGCTGCAAATGTGGAAAAATCTATATAGGTAGGACAAAAAGAAAAATCAAATACAGACTAAGAGAGCATGTAAAAAATATAGAATCAGGTTTTGACAATCACAGCGTCTCGTACCATTTCAAAATTTGTCACAATCAGAATCGAAAGGATCTCAATATAAAAGTTATTGAATGGGTAGCACCAGATAAATGGGATACTAATAGGCTGTTGAAATTGAGACAAAGGGAAACTTATTGGATTAAAACTTTAGACTGCTTAGAACCTAAAGGGTTAAACATTGAATTAGATAAACAAGCATTTCTATGAAGTAAATACTATCTTGCACACTTGTTTTAGTCTTAAATAATTCTTTTATAATTTGGTTGATTGTAGACATGTTTTACTGTTCTTCTATACATGTATTTTTATTGTATGTAGTGATATGTTTTATTTTTATTTTTCAGCGAGTTTTTAGAGACCATAATGAATTATATATTTATGGGAACTATTATGAATTTTGATCTAATGAGTGAATAACATATGAACTATAGGTATGTATTTGAGTACTATCTAATGATTTTAATATTTGTTTTTAATTTGTATACATTATATGTGGACTATTAATATTTATAACGTATGAATTAGTCTATTAATGTGGTATTTATAATATGTATTTGTATTTTTATTTCTCTTTTTATTTCTCTTTTATTCCCATTTTGTGATTAGCATAAAACGTATGAAAGTATTTTAAATATTGAAGTTGCTATTAATGTTGCTCCTAATTAGGGGCTTTGTACTAGCTAGCGAACTCTGATCCACCGCTTTGACTTATATTAACATGAACTCTAAGCCAGGTTATCATTGCCTATTTCCCGGTATATAAAGGCCTAGGTGGAGCAGCTTTAGTATTCTTGATAAAGTCCCGTTGATCGGGACGAAACGCGTTGAAGAAACATACAAGTTCGCTACCTTTTTGTCCCCACAAGGGAACCGTAGCTTACAATCCTACTGCAAACAGCCGAGAATCTACGCTGAATACCTTAACAACGTCACCTCCCCGCGACTGCAGAGCGGGATTGGAAAGACGGTTAATACAGCGTGAGACCTGGATATCCCGATACCACACCATACAACACCGGAGTGATCCTGAATAGACACCAGGGAGATATGTATGGCAGTCGGCCTTGATACGAACAATACATCTATCTATCTTGTGAGTGTTTTTAATTCACTTTGCTTGTCCAAATAAATTATTATTCCCTACATTTGAGTCGGCGCTCCTCTCTTTTTCTTTTTTTGTATAGTTACGTGGGAACTTTGGAAGTTCATCTTAGAGGAGCAGCGGGACTACATTTTTCTTTGTGACCGTTGAGACCCTAATATATTCCTATATTAATTGAACTTTATCTGTGGACTTTGGCTTTGCAAGTACTAGTGTTTGGTTGGACACATATACCAGTCACCTGTGTACCCATATGTAAATATTTATTTTACAGGCTTTTTATTGTATAGACATATTGTATTTATTGTGACTATTGCTCTCTATATATTGGGGTGTATTTTTAGCGCTTTACTGTATATTGTTTTATATACACTATGGCACCTTGTCAAATGGCTCCAATGGGGCTTTGTTGGCTTATATTTGCCCTTGTCAACTCCCTCAAAAGACTGTGATGCACTATTTCACCTTGTCAGATAGCTCCAATGGGGCTGTGTTTGCCCTGTCAACTCTCTCCAAGGACCGTGATGAACTATGGCACCTTGTCAGATGGCTCCAATGGGGCTGTGTTGGCTTATGTTTGCCCTTGTCAACTCCCTCAAAGGACTGTGATGCACTATTTCACCTTTTCAGATGGCTCCAATGGGGCTGTGTTTGCCCTGTCAACTCCTTCCAAGGACTGTGATGCACTATGGCACCTTGTCAAATGGCTCCAATGGGGCTGTGTTGGCTTATGTTTGCCCTTGTCAACTCCCTCAAAGGACTGTGATGCACTATTTCACCTTTTCAGATGGCTCCAATGGGGCTGTGTTTGCCCTGTCAACTCTCTCCAAGGAACGTGATGAACAATGGCACCTTGTCAGATGGCTCCAATGGGGCTGTATTGGCCTATGTTTGCCCTTGTCAACTCCCTTCAAGGACTGTGATGCACTATTTCACCTTGTCAGATGGCTCCAATGGGGCTGTGTTGGCCTATGTCTGCCCTTGTCAGCTCCCTCCAAGGACTGTGATGCACTATTTCACCTTGTCAGATGGCTCAAATGGGGCTGTGTATGCCCTGTCAACTCCCTCCAAGGACTATGATGCACTATTTCACCTTGTCAGATGGCTCCAATGGGGCTGTGTTGGCCTATGTTTGCCCTTTTCAATTCCCTCCAAGGACTGTGATACACTATTTCACCTTGTCAGATGGCTCCAATGGGGCTGTGTTTGCCCTGTCAACTCCATCCAAGGACTGTGATGCTCTATGACACCTTGTCAGATGGCTCCATTGGGGCTGTGTTTTCCCTGTCAACTCCCTCCAAGGATTGTGATGCACTATGGCACATTGTCAGATCACTCCATTGGGGCTGTGTTGGCCTATGTTGCCCCTTGTCAACTCCCTCCAAGGACTGTGATGCACTATTTCACCTTGTCAGATGGCTCCATTGGGGCTGTGTTTTCCCTGTCAACTCCCTCCAAGGATTGTGATGCACTATGGCACATTGTCAGATCGCTCCAATGGGGCTGTGTTGGCCTATGTTTGCCCTTGTCAACTCCCTCCAAGGACTGTGATGCACTATTTCACCTTGTCAGATGGCTCCAATGGCGCTGTGTTTGCCCTGTCAACTCCCTCCAAGGACTGTGATGAACTATGGCACCTTGTCAGATGGCTCCAATTGGGCTGTGTTGGTCTATGTTTGCCCTTGTCATCTCCCTTCAAGGACAGTGACGCACTATTTCACCTTGACAGATGGCTCCAATGGGGCTGTGTTTGCCCTGTCAACTCCCTCCAAGGATTGTAATGCACTATGGCACCTTGTCAGATGGCTCCAATGGGGCTTTGTTGGCCTATGTTTGCCCTTATAAACTCTTCCAAGGACTGTGATGCACTATTTCACCTTGTCAGATGGCTCAAATGGGGCTGTGTTTGCCCTGTCAACTCCCTCCAAGAACTGTGATGCTCTATGGCACCTTGTCAGAAGGCTCCAATGGGGCTTTGTTGGCCTATGTTTGCCCTTGTCAACTCGATCCAAGGACTGTGATGCACTATTTCCCCTTGTCAGATGTCTCCAATGGGTCTGTGTTTGCCTTTTCAACTCCCTCCAAGGACTGTGGTGCACTATGGCACCTTTTCAGATGGCTCCAATGGGGCTGTAAATAAAAAGAGAGAAGCGCTCAACCTGGTAATGAACAATACCATAATAGCTTGTTCTATGGCTAGTTACCATCCAAGAAGCAGCCTCTTTTTGCTCAACATATGCCTTTCACAGAGAAGAACTTTACTGAAGCATATCAGTCTGATCCTGACTTCATAGTACAGTCCAGCCCCGAAATACCAGGCTATCCCCTGTCTGAACGAGAGAAACAACAAAACCACAGACGTACGTTTTCGGCCTATTGTGGGACTTGTCAGTGAGGTGCAGCCATATGCCTCTAAGCACACTGAGCAATGGGTCCACGTCTGGATTCCTGCAACACACTTAGGGAAGCTCCAATGGGGCTGTGTTGGCCTATGTTTGCCCTTGTCAACTCCTTTCAAGGACTGTGATACACTATGGCACCTTGTAAAATGGCTCCAATGGGGCTTTGTTGGCTTATGTTTGCCCTTGTCAACTCCCTCAAAGGACTATGATGCACTATTTCACCTTGTCAGATGGCTCCAATGGGGCTGTGTTTGCCCTGTCAACTCTCTCCAAGGACCGTGATGAACTATGTTACCTTGTCAGATGGCTCCATTGGGGCTGTGTTAGCCTATGTTTGCCCTTGTCAGCTCCCTCCAAGGACTGTGATGCACTATTTCACCTTGTCAGATGGCTCAAATGGGGCTGTGTATGCCCTGTCAACTCCCTCCAAAGACTGTGATGCACTATGGCACCTTGTCAGATGGCTCCATTGGGGCTGTGTTGGCCTATATTTCCCCTTGTCAACTCCCTTCAAGGACTGTGATGCACTATTTCACCTTGTCAGATGGCTCCAATGGGGCTGTGTTGGCCTATGTCTGCCCTTGTCAGCTCCCTCCAAGGACTGTGATGCACTATTTCACCTTGTCAGATGGCTCAAATGGGGCTGTGTATGCCCTGTCAACTCCCTCCAAGGACTATGATGCACTATTTCACCTTGTCAGATGGCTCCAATGGGGCTGTGTTGGCCTATGTTTGCCCTTTTCAATTCCCTCCAAGGACTGTGATGCACTATTTCACCTTGTCAGATGGCTCCAATGCGGCTGTGTTTGCCCTGTCAACTCCATCCAAGGACTGTGATGCTCTATGACACCTTGTCAGATGGCTCCATTGGGGCTGTGTTTTCCCTGTCAACTCCCTCCAAGGATTGTGATGCACTATGGCACATTGTCAGATCACTCCATTGGGGCTGTGTTGGCCTATGTTGCCCCTTGTCAACTCCCTCCAAGGACTGTGATGCACTATTTCACCTTGTCAGATGGCTCCATTGGGGCTGTGTTTTCCCTGTCAACTCCCTCCAAGGATTGTGATGCACTATGGCACATTGTCAGATCGCTCCAATGGGGCTGTGTTGGCCTATGTTTGCCCTTGTCAACTCCCTCCAAGGACTGTGATGCACTATTTCACCTTGTCAGATGGCTCCAATGGCGCTGTGTTTGCCCTGTCAACTCCCTCCAAGGACTGTGATGAACTATGGCACCTTGTCAGATGGCTCCAATTGGGCTGTGTTGGTCTATGTTTGCCCTTGTCATCTCCCTTCAAGGACAGTGATGCACTATTTCACCTTGACAGATGGCTCCAATGGGGCTGTGTTTGCCCTGTCAACTCCCTCCAAGGATTGTAATGCACTATGGCACCTTGTCAGATGGCTCCAATGGGGCTTTGTTGGCCTATGTTTGCCCTTATAAACTCTTCCAAGGAATGTGATGCACTATTTCACCTTGTCAGATGGCTCAAATGGGGCTGTGTTTGCCCTGTCAACTCCCTCCAAGAACTGTGATGCTCTATGGCACCTTGTCAGAAGGCTCCAATGGGGCTGTGTTGGCCTATGTTTGCCCTTGTCAACTCGATCCAAGGACTGTGATGCACTATTTCCCCTTGTCAGATGTCTCCAATGGGTCTGTGTTTGCCTTTTCAACTCCCTCCAAGGACTGTGGTGCACTATGGCACCTTTTCAGATGGCTCCAATGGGGCTGTAAATAAAAAGAGAGAAGCGCTCAACCTGGTAATGAACAATACCATAATAGCTTGTTCTATGGCTAGTTACCATCCAAGAAGCAGCCTCTTTTTGCTCAACATATGCCTTTCACAGAGAAGAACTTTACTGAAGCATATCAGTCTGATCCTGACTTCATAGTACAGTCCAACCCCGAAATACCAGGCAATCCCCTGTCTGAACGAGAGAAACAACAAAACCACAGACGTACGTTTCGGCCTATTGTGGGACTTGTCAGTGAGGTGCAGCCATATGCCTCTAAGCACACTGAGCAATGGGTCCACGTCTGGATTCCTGCAACACACTTAGGGAAGCTCCAATGGGGCTGTGTTGGCCTATGTTTGCCCTTGTCAACTCCTTTCAAGGACTGTGATACACTATGGCACCTTGTAAAATGGCTCCAATGGGGCTTTGTTGGCTTATGTTTGCCCTTGTCAACTCCCTCAAAGGACTATGATGCACTATTTCACCTTGTCAGATGGCTCCAATGGGGCTGTGTTTGCCCTGTCAACTCTCTCCAAGGACCGTGATGAACTATGTTACCTTGTCAGATGGCTCCATTGGGGCTGTGTTAGCCTATGTTTGCCCTTGTCAGCTCCCTCCAAGGACTGTGATGCACTATTTCACCTTGTCAGATTGCTCAAATGGGGCTGTGTATGCCCTGTCAACTCCCTCCAAGGACTGTGATGCACTATGGCACCTTGTCAGATGGCTCCATTGGGGCTGTGTTGGCCTATATTTCCCCTTGTCAACTCCCTCCAAGGACTGTGATGCACTATTTCCCCTTGTCAGATGGCTCCATTGGGGCTGTGTTTCCCTGTCAACTCCCTCCAAGGATTGTGATGCACTACGGCACATTGTCAGATCGCTCCAATGGGGCTGTGTTGGCCTACGTTTGCCCTTGTCAACTCCCTCCAAGGACTGTGATGCACTATTTCACCTTGTCAGATGGCTCCAATAGGGCTGTGTTTGCTCTGTCAAATCCCTCCAAGAACTGCGATGCACTATGGCACCTTGTCAGATGGCTCCAATGGGGATGTGTTGGCCTATGTATGCCCTTGTCAACTCAATCCAAGGACTGTGATGCACTATTTCATTTTGTCAGATGGCTCCAATGGGGCTGTGTTTGCACACTCCCTCCAAGGACTGTGATGCACTACGGCACCTTGTCAGATGGCTCCAATGGGGCTGTGTTGGCCTATGTTTGCCCTTGTCAACTCCCTCCAAGGACTGTGATGCACACTCCCTCCAAGGACTGTGATGCACTATGGCACCTTGTCAGATGGCTCCAATGGGGCTGTGTTGGCCTATGTTTGACCTTGTCAACTCCCTCCAAGGACTGTGATGCACTATTTCACCTTGTCAGATGGCTCCAATGGGGCTGTGTTAGCCTATGTCTGCCCTTGTCAGCTCCCTCCAAGGACTGTGATGCACTATTTCACCTTGTCAGATGGCTCAAATGGGGCTGTGTATGCCCTGTCAACTCCCTCCAAGGACTCTGATGCACTATGGCACCTTGTCAGATGGCTCCAATGGGGCTGTGTTGGCCTATGTTTGCCCTTGTCAATTCCCTCCAAGGACTGTAATGCACTAATTCACTTTGTCAGATGGCTTCAATGGGGCTGTGTTTTCCCTGTCAACTCCCTCCAAGGATTGTGATGCACTACGGCACATTGTCAGATCGCTCCAATGGGGCTGTGTTGGCCTACGTTTGCCCTTGTCAACTCCTTCCAAGGACTGTGATGCACTATATCACCTTGTCAGATGGCTCAAATGGGGCTGTGTTTGCTCTGTCAACTCCCTCCAAGAACTGTGATGCACTATGGCACCTTGTCAAATGGCTCCAATGGGGATGTGTTGGCCTATATTTGCCCTTGTCAACTCGATCCAAGGACTGTGATGCACTATTTCGCCTTGTCAGATGGCTCCAATGGGGCTGTGTTTGCACACTCCCTCCAAGGACTGTGATGCACTACGGCACCTTGTCAGATGGCTCCAATGGGGCTGTGTTGGCCTATGTTTGCCCTTGTCAACTCCCTCCAAGGACTGTGATGCACACTCCCTCCAAGGACTGTGATTCACTATGGCACCTTGTCAGATGGCTCCAATGGGGCTGTGTTGGCATATGTTTGCCCTTGTCAACTCCCTCCAAGGACTGTGATGCACTATTTCAACTTGTCAGATGGCTCCAATGGGGCTGTGTTGGCCTATGTCTGCCCTTGTCAGCTCCCTCCAAGGACTGTGATGCACTATTTCACCTTGTCAGATGGCTCAAATGGGGCTGTGTATGCCCTGTCAACTCTCTCCAAGGACCGTGATGAACTATGGCACCTTGTCAGATGGCTCCATTGGGGCTGTGTTAGCCTATGTTTGCCCTTGTCAGCTCCCTCCAAGGACTGTGATGCACTATTTCACCTTGTCAGATAGCTCAAATGGGGCTGTGTATGCCCTGTCAACTCCCTCCAAGGACTGTGATGCACTATGGCACCTTGTCAGATGGCTCCATTGGGGCTGTGTTGGCCTATATTTCCCCTTGTCAACTCCCTCCAAGGACTGTGATGCACTATTTCCCCTTGTCAGATGGCTCCATTTGGGCTGTGTTTTCCCTGTCAACTCCCTCCAAGGATTGTGATGCACTACGGCACATTGTCAGATCGCTCCAATGGGGCTGTGTTGGCCTATGTTTGCCCTTGTCAACTCCCTCCAAGGACTGTGATGCACTATTTCACCTTGTCAGATGGCTCCAATGGGGCTGTGTTTGCTCTGTCAAATCCCTCCAAGAACTGCGATGCACTATGGCACCTTGTCAGATGGCTCCAATGGGGATGTGTTGGCCTATGTATGCCCTTGTCAACTCAATCCAAGGACTGTGATGCACTATTTCATTTTGTCAGATGGCTCCAATGGGGCTGTGTTTGCACACTCCCTCCAAGGACTGTGATGCACTACGGCACCTTGTCAGATGGCTCCAATGGGGCTGTGTTGGCCTATGTTTGCCCTTGTCAACTCCCTCCAAGGACTGTGATGCACACTCCCTCCAAGGACTGTGATGCACTATGGCACCTTGTCAGATGGCTCCAATGGGGCTGTGTTGGCCTATGTTTGACCTTGTCAACTCCCTCCAAGGACTGTGATGCACTATTTCACCTTGTCAGATGGCTCCAATGGGGCTGTGTTAGCCTATGTCTGCCCTTGTCAGCTCCCTCCAAGGACTGTGATGCACTATTTCACCTTGTCAGATGGCTCAAATGGGGCTGTGTATGCCCTGTCAACTCCCTCCAAGGACTCTGATGCACTATGGCACCTTGTCAGATGGCTCCAATGGGGCTGTGTTGGCCTATGTTTGCCCTTGTCAATTCCCTCCAAGGACTGTAATGCACTAATTCACTTTGTCAGATGGCTTCAATGGGGCTGTGTTTTCCCTGTCAACTCCCTCCAAGGATTGTGATGCACTACGGCACATTGTCAGATCGCTCCAATGGGGCTGTGTTGGCCTACGTTTGCCCTTGTCAACTCCTTCCAAGGACTGTGATGCACTATATCACCTTGTCAGATGGCTCAAATGGGGCTGTGTTTGCTCTGTCAACTCCCTCCAAGAACTGTGATGCACTATGGCACCTTGTCAAATGGCTCCAATGGGGATGTGTTGGCCTATGTTTGCCCTTGTCAACTCGATCCAAGGACTGTGATGCACTATTTCACCTTTTCAGATGGCTCCAATGGGGCTGTGTTTGCACACTCCCTCCAAGGACTGTGATGCACTACGGCACCTTGTCAGATGGCTCCAATGGGGCTGTGTTGGCCTATGTTTGCCCTTGTCAACTCCCTCCAAGGACTGTGATGCACACTCCCTCCAAGGACTGTGATTCACTATGGCACCTTGTCAGATGGCTCCAATGGGACTGTGTTGGCATATGTTTGCCCTTGTCAACTCCCTCCAAGGACTGTGATGCACTATTTCAACTTGTCAGATGGCTCCAATGGGGCTGTGTTGGCCTATGTCTGCCCTTGTCAGCTCCCTCCAAGGACTGTGATGCACTATTTCACCTTGTCAGATGGCTCAAATGGGGCTGTGTATGCCCTGTCAACTCTCTCCAAGGACCGTGATGAACTATGGCACCTTGTCAGATGGCTCCATTGGGGCTGTGTTAGCCTATGTTTGCCCTTGTCAGCTCCCTCCAAGGACTGTGATGCACTATTTCACCTTTTCAGATGGCTCAAATGGGGCTGTGTATGCCCTGTCAACTCCCTCCAAGGACTGTGATGCACTATGGCACCTTGTCAGATGGCTCCATTGGGGCTGTGTTGGCCTATATTTCCCCTTGTCAACTCCCTCCAAGGACTGTGATGCACTATTTCCCCTTGTCAGATGGCTCCATTGGGGCTGTGTTTTCCCTGTCAACTCCCTCCAAGGATTGTGATGCACTACGGCACATTGTCAGATCGCTCCAATGGGGCTGTGTTGGCCTACGTTTGCCCTTGTCAACTCCCTCCAAGGACTGTGATGCACTATTTCACCTTGTCAGATGGCTCCAATGGGGCTGTGTTTGCTCTGTCAAATCCCTCCAAGAACTGTGATGCACTATGGCACCTTGTCAGATGGCTCCAATGGGGATGTGTTGGCCTATGTATGCCCTTGTCAACTCAATCCAAGGACTGTGATGCACTATTTCATTTTGTCAGATGGCTCCAATGGGGCTGTGTTTGCACACTCCCTCCAAGGACTGTGATGCACTACGGCACCTTGTCAGATGGCTCCAATGGGGCTGTGTTGGCCTATGTTTGCCCTTGTCAACTCCCTCCAAGGACTGTGATGCACACTCCCTCCAAGGACTGTGATGCACTATGGCACCTTGTCAGATGGCTCCAATGGGGCTGTGTTGGCCTATGTTTGACCTTGTCAACTCCCTCCAAGGACTGTGATGCACTATTTCACCTTGTCAGATGGCTCCAATGGGGCTGTGTTAGCCTATGTCTGCCCTTGTCAGCTCCCTCCAAGGACTGTGATGCACTATTTCACCTTGTCAGATGGCTCAAATGGGGCTGTGTTTGCCCTGTCAACTCCCTCCAAGGACTCTGATGCACTATGGCACCTTGTCAGATGGCTCCAATGGGGCTGTGTTGGCCTATGTTTGCCCTTGTCAATTCCCTCCAAGGACTGTAATGCACTAATTCACTTTGTCAGATGGCTTCAATGGGGCTGTGTTTTCCCTGTCAACTCCCTCCAAGGATTGTGATGCACTACGGCACATTGTCAGATCGCTCCAATGGGGCTGTGTTGGCCTACGTTTGCCCTTGTCAACTCCTTCCAAGGACTGTGATGCACTATATCACCTTGTCAGATGGCTCAAATGGGGCTGTGTTTGCTCTGTCAACTCCCTCCAAGAACTGTGATGCACTATGGCACCTTGTCAAATGGCTCCAATGGGGATGTGTTGGCCTATGTTTGCCCTTGTCAACTCGATCCAAGGACTGTGATGCACTATTTCACCTTGTCAGATGGCTCCAATGGGGCTGTGTTTGCACACTCCCTCCAAGGACTGTGATGCACTACGGCACCTTGTCAGATGGCTCCAATGGGGCTGTGTTGGCCTATGTTTGCCCTTGTCAACTCCCTCCAAGGACTGTGATGCACACTCCCTCCAAGGACTGTGATTCACTATGGCACCTTGTCAGATGGCTCCAATGGGGCTGTGTTGGCATATGTTTGCCCTTGTCAACTCCCTCCAAGGACTGTGATGCACTATTTCAACTTGTCAGATGGCTCCAATGGGGCTGTGTTGGCCTATGTCTGCCCTTGTCAGCTCCCTCCAAGGACTGTGATGCACTATTTCACCTTGTCAGATGGCTCAAATGGGGCTGTGTATGCCCTGTCAACTACCTCCAAGGACTGTGATGCATTATAGGCACCTTGTCAGATGGCTCCAATAGGGTTGTGTTGGCCTATGTTTGCCCTTGTCAGTTCCCTCCAAGGACTGTGATGCACTATTTCACCTTGTCAGATGGCTCCAATGGGGCTGTGTTTGCCCTGTCAACTCCCTCCAAGGACTGTGATGCCCTATGACACCTTGTCAGATGGCTCCATTGGGGCTGTGTTGGCCTATGTTTCCCCTTGTCAAATCGATCCAAGGACGGTGATGCACTATTTCACCTTGTCAGATGTCTCCAATGGGTCTGTGTTTGCCTTGTCAACTGCATCCAAGGACTGTGGTTCACTATTTTACCTTGTCAGATGGCTCCAATGGGGCTGTGTTGGCCTATGTCTGCCCTTGTCAGCTCCCTCCAAGGACTGTGATGCACTATTTTACCTTGTCAGATGGCTCAAATGGGGCTGTGTATGCCCTGTCAACTCCCTCCAAGGACTGTGATGCACTATGGCACCTTGCCAGATGGCTCCAGTGGGGTTGTGTTGGCCTATTTTTGCCCTTGTTAATTCCCTCCAAGGACTGTGATGCACTATTTCACCTTGTCAGATGGCTCCAATGGGGCTGTGTTTGCCCTGTCAACTCCCTCCAAGGACTGTGATGCCCTATGACAGCTTGTCAGATGGCTCCTTTGGGGCTGTTTTGGCCTATGTTTCCCCTTGTCAACTCCCTCCAAGGACTGTGATGCACTATTTCACCTTGTTAGATGGCTCCATTGGGGCTGTTTTTTCCCTGTCAACTCCCTCCAAGGATTGTGATGCACTATGGCACATTGTCAGATCACTCCAATGGGGCTGTGTTGGCCTATGTTTGCCCTTGTCAACTCCCTCCAAGGACTGTGATGCACTATTTCACCTTGTCAGATGGCTCCAATGGGGCTGTGTTTTCCCTGTCAACTCCCTCCAAGGACTGTGATGAACTATGGCACTTTGTCAGATGGCTCCAATTGGGCTGTGTTGGTCTATGTTTGCCCTTGTCAACTCCCTTCAAGGACTGTGATGCACTATTTCACCTTGGCAGATGGCTCAAATGGGGCTGTGTTTGCCCTGTCAACTCCCTCCAAGGACTGTAATGCACTATGGCACCTTGTCAGATGGCTCCAATGGGGCTTTGTTGGCCTATGTTTGCCCTTATCAACTCTTCCAAGGACTGTGATGCACTATTTCACCTTGTCAGATGGCTCAAATGGGGCTGTGTTTGCCCTGTCAACTGCCTCCAAGAACTGTGATGCACTATGGCACCTTATCAGAAGGCTCCAATGGGGCTGTGTTGGCTTATGTTTGCCCTTGTCAACTCGATCCAAGGACTGTGATGCACTATTTCACCTTGTCAGGTGTCTGCAATGGGTCTGTGTTTGCCTTGTCAACTCCCTCCAAGGACTGTGGTGCACTATTTTACCTTGTCAGATGGCTCCAATGGGGCTGTGTTGGCCTATGTTTGCCCTTGTCAACTCCCTCCAAGGACTGTGATGCACTATTTTATCTTGTCAGATGGCTCCAAGGGGGCCGTGTTTGCCCTGTCGACTCCCTCCAAGAACTGTGATAAACTATGGCACCTTGTCAGAAGGCTCCAATGGGGCTCTGTTGGCCTATGTTTGCCCTTGTCAACTTGATCCAAGGATGGTGATGCACTATTTCACCTTGTCAGATGTCTCCAATGGGTCTGTGTTTGCCTTGTCAACTCCCTCCAAGTACTGTGATACAGTATGGCACCTTGTCAGATGGCTCCAATGGGGCTGTAAATAGAAAGAGAGAAGTGCTTAACCTGGGAACGAACAATACCATAATAGCTTGTTCTATGGCTAGTTACTATCCAAGAAGCAGCCTCTTTTTGCTCAACATATGCCTTTCACAAAGAAGAACTTTCCTGAAGCATATCAGTCTGATCCTGACTTCATAGTACAGTCCAGCCCCGAAATACCAGGCAATCCCCTCTCTGAACGAGAGAAACAGCAAAACCACAGACGTAAGTTTCGGCCTATTGTGGGCCTCGTTAGTGAGGTGCAGCAATATCCCTCTAAGCACACTGAGCAATGGGTCCACGTCTGGATTCCTGCATCACACTTAGGGAGGCTCTAATGGGGCTTTGTTGGCCTATGTTTGCCCTTGTCAACTCCTTCCAAGGACTGTGATGCACTATGGCACCTTGTCAAATGGCTCCAATGGGGCTTTGTTGGCTTATGTTTGCCCTTTTCAACTCCCTCAAAGGACTGTGATGCACTATTTCACCTTGCCAGATGGCTCCAAAGGGGCTGTGTTTGCCCTGTCAACTCTCTCCAACTATGATGAACTATGGTACCTTGTCAGAAGGCTCCAATGGGGCTGTGTTGGCCTATGTTTGCCCTTGTCAACTCGATCCAAGGACTGTGATGCACTATTTCCCCTTGTCAGATGTCTCCAATGGGTCTGTTTTTGCCTTTTCAACTCCCTCCAAGGACTGTGGTGCACTATGGCACCTTTTCAGATGGCTCCAATGGGGCTGTAAATAAAAAGAGAGAAGCGCTCAACCTGGTAATGAACAATACAATAATAGCTTGTTCTATGGCTAGTTACCATCCAAAAAGCAGCCTCTTTTTGCTCAACATATGCCTTTCACAGAGAAGAACTTTACTGAAGCATATCAGTCTGATCCTGACTTCATAGTACAGTCCAGCCCCGAAATACCAGACAATCCCCTGTCTGAACGAGAGAAACAACAAAACCACAGACGTACGTTTCGGCCTATTGTGGGACTTGTCAGTGAGGTGCAGCCATATGCCTCTAAGCACACTGAGCAATGGGTCCACGTCTGGATTCCTGCAACACACTTAGGGAAGCTCCAATGGGGCTGTGTTGGCCTATGTTTGCCCTTGTCAACTCCTTTCAAGGACTGTGATACACTATGGCACCTTGTAAAATGGCTCCAATGGGGCTTTGTTGGCTTATGTTTGCCCTTGTCAACTCCCTCAAAGGACTATGATGCACTATTTCACCTTGTCAGATGGCTCCAATGGGGCTGTGTTTGCCCTGTCAACTCTCTCCAAGGACCGTGATGAACTATGGCACCTTGTCAGATGGCTCCATTGGGGCTGTGTTAGCCTAAGTTTGCCCTTGTCAGCTCCCTCCAAGGACTGTGATGCACTATTTCACCTTGTCAGATGGCTCAAATGGGGCTGTGTATGCCCTGTCAACTCCCTCCAAGGACTGTGATGCACTATGGCACCTTGTCAGATGGCTCCATTGGGGCTGTGTTGGCCTATATTTCCCCTTGTCAACTCCCTCCAAGGACTGTGATGCACTATTTCCCCTTGTCAGATGGCTCCATTGGGGCTGTGTTTTCCCTGTCAACTCCCTCCAAGGATTGTGATGCACTACGGCACATTGTCAGATCGCTCCAATGGGGCTGTGTTGGCCTAAGTTTGCCCTTGTCAACTCCCTCCAAGGACTGTGATGCACTATTTCACCTTGTCAGATGGCTCCAATGGGGCTGTGTTTGCTCTGTCAAATCCCTCCAAGAACTGCGATGCACTATGGCACCTTGTCAGATGGCTCCAATGGGGATGTGTTGGCCTATGTATGCCCTTGTCAACTCAATCCAAGGACTGTGATGCACTATTTCATTTTGTCAGATGGCTCCAATGGGGCTGTGTTTGCACACTCCCTCCAAGGACTGTGATGCACTACGGCACCTTGTCAGATGGCTCCAATGGGGCTGTGTTGGCCTATGTTTGCCCTTGTCAACTCCCTCCAAGGACTGTGATGCACACTCCCTCCAAGGACTGTGATGCACTATGGCACCTTGTCAGATGGCTCCAATGGAGCTGTGTTGGCCTATGTTTGACCTTGTCAACTCCCTCCAAGGACTGTGATGCACTATTTCACCTTGTCAGATGGCTCCAATGGGGCTGTGTTAGCCTATGTCTGCCCTTGTCAGCTCCCTCCAAGGACTGTGATGCACTATTTCACCTTGTCAGATGGCTCAAATGGGGCTGTGTATGCCCTGTCAACTCCCTCCAAGGACTCTGATGCACTATGGCACCTTGTCAGATGGCTCCAATGGGGCTGTGTTGGCCTATGTTTGCCCTTGTCAATTCCCTCCAAGGACTGTAATGCACTAATTCACTTTGTCAGATGGCTTCAATGGGGCTGTGTTTTCCCTGTCAACTCCCTCCAAGGATTGTGATGCACTACGGCACATTGTCAGATCACTCCAATGGGGCTGTGTTGGCCTACGTTTGCCCTTGTCAACTCCTTCCAAGGACTGTGATGCACTATATCACCTTGTCAGATGGCTCAAATGGGGCTGTGTTTGCTCTGTCAACTCCCTCCAAGAACTGTGATGCACTATGGCACCTTGTCAAATGGCTCCAATGGGGATGTGTTGGCCTATGTTTGCCCTTGTCAACTCGATCCAAGGACTGTGATGCACTATTTCACCTTGTCAGATGGCTCCAATGGGGCTGTGTTTGCACACTCCCTCCAAGGACTGTGATGCACTACGGCACCTTGTCAGATGGCTCCAATGGGGCTGTGTTGGCCTATGTTTGCCCTTGTCAACTCCCTCCAAGGACTGTGATGCACACTCCCTCCAAGGACTGTGATTCACTATGGCACCTTGTCAGATGGCTCCAATGGGGCTGTGTTGGCATATGTTTGCCCTTGTCAGCTCCCTCCAAGGACTGTGATGCACTATTTCAACTTGTCAGATGGCTCCAATGGGGCTGTGTTGGCCTATGTCTGTCCTTGTCAGCTCCCTCCAAGGACTGTGATGCACTATTTCACCTTGTCAGATGGCTCAAATGGGGCTGTGTATGCCCTGTCAACTCTCTCCAAGGACCGTGATTAACTATGGCACCTTGTCAGATGGCTCCATTGGGGCTGTGTTAGCCTATGTTTGCCCTTGTCAGCTCCCTCCAAGGACTGTGATGCACTATTTCACCTTGTCAGATGGCTCAAATGGGGCTGTGTATGCCCTGTCAACTCCCTCCAAGGACTGTGATGCACTATGGCACCTTGTCAGATGGCTCCATTGGGGCTGTGTTGGCCTATATTTCCCCTTGTCAACTCCCTCCAAGGACTGTGATGCACTATTTCCCCTTGTCAGATGGCTCCATTGGGGCTGTGTTTTCCCTGTCAACTCCCTCCAAGGATTGTGATGCACTACGGCACATTGTCAGATCGCTCCAATGGGGCTGTGTTGGCCTACGTTTGCCCTTGTCAACTCCCTCCAAGGACTGTGATGCACTATTTCACCTTGTCAGATGGCTCCAATGGGGCTGTGTTTGCTCTGTCAAATCCCTCCAAGAACTGCGATGCACTATGGCACCTTGTCAGATGGCTCCAATGGGGATGTGTTGGCCTATGTATGCCCTTGTCAACTCAATCCAAGGACTGCGATGCACTATTTCATTTTGTCAGATGGCTCCAATGGGGCTGTGTTTGCACACTCCCTCCAAGGACTGTGATGCACTACGGCACCTTGTCAGATGGCTCCAATGGGGCTGTGTTGGCCTATGTTTGCCCTTGTCAACTCCCTCCAAGGACTGTGATGCACACTCCCTCCAAGGACTGTGATGCACTATGGCACCTTGTCAGATGGCTCCAATGGGGCTGTGTTGGCCTATGTTTGACCTTGTCAACTCCCTCCAAGGACTGTGATGCACTATTTTACCTTGTCAGATGGCTCCAATGGGGCTGTGTTAGCCTATGTCTGCCCTTGTCAGCTCCCTCCAAGGACTGTGATGCACTATTTCACCTTGTCAGATGGCTCAAATGGGGCTGTGTATGCCCTGTCAACTCCCTCCAAGGACTCTGATGCACTATGGCACCTTGTCAGATGGCTCCAATGGGGCTGTGTTGGCCTATGTTTGCCCTTGTCAATTCCCTCCAAGGACTGTAATGCACTAATTCACTTTGTCAGATGGCTTCAATGGGGCTGTGTTTTCCCTGTCAACTCCCTCCAAGGATTGTGATGCACTACGGCACATTGTCAGATCGCTCCAATGGGGCTGTGTTGGCCTACGTTTGCCCTTGTCAACTCCTTCCAAGGACTGTGATGCACTATATCACCTTGTCAGATAGCTCAAATGGGGCTGTGTTTGCTCTGTCAACTCCCTCCAAGAACTGTGATGCACTATGGCACCTTGTCAAATGGCTCCAATGGGGATGTGTTGGCCTATGTTTGCCCTTGTCAACTCAATCCAAGGACTGTGATGCACTATTTCACCTTGTCAGATGGCTCCAATGGGACTGTGTTTGCACACTCCCTCCAAGGACTGTGATGCACTACGGCACCTTGTCAGATGGCTCCAATGGGGCTGTGTTGGCCTATGTTTGCCCTTGTCAACTCCCTCCAAGGACTGTGATGCACACTCCCTCCAAGGACTGTGATTCACTATGGCACCTTGTCAGATGGCTCCAATGGGGCTGTGTTGGCATATGTTTGCCCTTGTCAACTCCCTCCAAGGACTGTGATGCACTATTTCAACTTGTCAGATGGCTCCAATGGGGCTGTGTTGGCCTATGTCTGCCCTTGTCAGCTCCCTCCAAGGACTGTGATGCACTATTTCACCTTGTCAGATGGCTCAAATGGGGCTGTGTATGCCCTGTCAACTACCTCCAAGGACTGTGATGCATTATAGGCACCTTGTCAGATGGCTCCAATAGGGTTGTGTTGGCCTATGTTTGCCCTTGTCAGTTCCCTCCAAGGACTGTGATGCACTATTTCACCTTGTCAGATGGCTCCAATGGGGCTGTGTTTGCCCTGTCAACTCCCTCCAAGGACTGTGATGCCCTATGACACCTTGTCAGATGGCTCCATTGGGGCTGTGTTGGCCTATGTTTCCCCTTGTCAACTCGATCCAAGGACGGTGATGCACTATTTCACCTTGTCAGATGTCTCCAATGGGTCTGTGTTTGCCTTGTCAACTGCATCCAAGGACTGTGGTTCACTATTTTACCTTGTCAGATGGCTCCAATGGGGCTGTGTTGGCCTATGTCTGCCCTTGTCAGCTCCCTCCAAGGACTGTGATGCACTATTTTACCTTGTCAGATGGCTCAAATGGGGCTGTGTATGCCCTGTCAACTCCCTCCAAGGACTGTGATGCACTATGGCACCTTGCCAGATGGCTCCAGTGGGGTTGTGTTGGCCTATTTTTGCCCTTGTTAATTCCCTCCAAGGACTGTGATGCACTATTTCACCTTGTCAGATGGCTCCAATGGGGCTGTGTTTGCCCTGTCAACTCCCTCCAAGGACTGTGATGCCCTATGACACCTTGTCAGATGGCTCCTTTGGGGCTGTGTTGGCCTATGTTTCCCCTTGTCAACTCCCTCCAAGGACTGTGATGCACTATTTCACCTTGTTAGATGGCTCCATTGGGGCTGTTTTTTCCCTGTCAACTCCCTCCAAGGATTGTGATGCACTATGGCACATTGTCAGATCGCTCCAATGGGGCTGTGTTGGCCTATGTTTGCCCTTGTCAACTCCCTCCAAGGACTGTGATGCACTATTTCACCTTGTCAGATGGCTCCAATGGGGCTGTGTTTGCCCTGTCAACTCCCTTCAAGGACTGTGATGAACTATGGCACTTTGTCAGATGGCTCCAATTGGGCTGTGTTGGTCTATGTTTGCCCTTGTCAACTCCCTTCAAGGACTGTGATGCACTATTTCACCTTGACAGATGGCTCAAATGGGGCTGTGTTTGCCCTGTCAACTCCCTCCAAGGACTGTAATGCACTATGGCACCTTGTCAGATGGCTCCAATGGGGCTTTGTTGGCCTATGTTTGCCCTTATCAACTCTTCCAAGGACTGTGATGCACTATTTCACCTTGTCAGATGGCTCAAATGGGGCTGTGTTTGCCCTGTCAACTGCCTCCAAGAACTGTGATGCACTATGGCACCTTATCAGAAGGCTCCAATGGGGCTGTGTTGGCTTATGTTTGCCCTTGTCAACTCGATCCAAGGACTGTGATGCACTATTTCACCTTGTCAGATGTCTCCAATGGGTCTGTGTTTGCCTTGTCAACTCCCTCCAAGGACTGTGGTGCACTATTTTACCCTGTCAGATGGCTCCAATGGGGCTGTGTTGGCCTATGTTTGCCCTTGTCAACTCCCTCCAAGGACTGTGATGCACTATTTTATCTTGTCAGATGGCTCCAAGGGGGCCGTGTTTGCCTTGTCAACTCCCTCCAAGGACTGTGATACAGTATGGCACCTTGTCAGATGGCTCCAATGGGGCTGTAAATAGAAAGAGAGAAGTGCTTAACCTGGGAATGAACAATACCATAATAGCTTGTTCTATGGCTAGTTACTATCCAAGAAGCAGCCTCTTTTTGCTCAACATATGCCTTTCACAAAGAAGAACTTTCCTGAAGCATATCAGTCTGATCCTGACTTCATAGTACAGTCCAGCCCCGAAATACCAGGCAATCCCCTCTCTGAACGAGAGAAACAGCAAAACCACAGACGTACGTTTCGGCCTATTGTGGGCCTCGTAAGTGAGGTGCAGCCATATCCCTCTAAGCACACTGAGCAATGGGTCCACGTCTGGATTCCTGCATCACACTTAGGGAGGCTCTAATGGGGCTTTGTTGGCCTATGTTTGCCCTTGTCAACTCCTTCCAAGGACTGTGATGCACTATGGCACCTTGTCAAATGGCTCCAATGGGGCTTTGTTGGCTTATGTTTGCCCTTTTCAACTCCCTCAAAGGACTGTGATGCACTATTTCACCTTGCCAGATGGCTCCAAAGGGGCTGTGTTTGCCCTGTCAACTCTCTCCAAGGACTGTGATGAACTATGGCACGTTGTCAGATGGCTCCAATGGGGCTGTATTGGCCTATGTTTGCCCTTGTCAACTCCCTCCAAGGACTGTGATGCACTATTTCACCTTGTCAGATGGCTCCAATTGGGGCTGTGTTTGCCCTGTCAACTCCCTCCAAGGACTGTGATGCACTATGGCATCTTGTCAGATGGCTCCATTGCGACTGTGTTGGCCTATATTTGTCCTTGTCAACTCCCTTAAAGGACTGTGATGCACTATTTCACCTTATCAGATGGCTCAAATGGGGCTGTGTATGCCCTGTCAACTCCCTCCAAGGACTGTTATGTACTATGGCACCTTGTCAGATGGCTCCAATGGGGCTGTGTTGGCCTATGTTTTCCCTTGTCAACTACCTTAAAGGACTGTGAAGCACTATTTCACCTTGTCAGTTGGCTCCAATGGGGCTGTGTTGGCTTATGTTTGCCCTTGTCAACTCCCTCAAAGGACTAAACAACTAGGAATACTAATTGTACAAAGAGATACACTTAGGATTATTAGAAAAGAATGCCACAAAGAAAATTATTTCTTTAACTCCAAATGATCATATGAATATGAAAATTACTCTATTTGTTTAAAATGTTCCATTACATTCATACTTTAATACTTTATTGTTACAACTAGGAAGAAACATTCACACAGAAGTAGCCTGAAAGGGTTAAAAACACTTAAACCCAGTTAAATTAGATTGATATAGTCAGCAATGCTCTATGTATTCAACCTGATGCCCACAGAATTATAATGAAGGATAAACTAAGCCCTTACAATCCGAGGGCTATTTTACTTTTAAATAGTTATGTTTACAAAGGTAAATAGTAGGCACCAGGATTCAACAAATATATAGGTATATACAGATTCTATTATTCACTAGGCAAGCAGTTAAAAAAGCGACAGACAGGAGAGAACTAGCTTCTCCTGCTGGACCCCTGACGCGCGTTTCACAGAACGCTTCCTCAGAGGGGGTGCGGGCCGCTGCTACTCAGCGTTATTTATGTTGGTGGTTGTCCCACCTCATGCCCCTGATTTGTTGTCCCTCTCGATTTCAAGTGGCTCTGATTGGATGCTCATTCTGTCAGTAATATGAATAGACAGTGACATCCGGTATTACGTAACGAGAGGAGGGAGTGTGAGTAGGGGGGCGTATATGTGTCGATAAAGGACCAATCAACACTAAGTAAACAAGGGGTGTGTATATTCAGTGGACATGATTGGATGATCACTGCGGTTGACTGTGAAGCACTATTTCACCTTGTCAGTTGGCTCCAATGGGGCTGTGTTGGCTTATGTTTGCCCTTGTCAACTCCCTCAAAGGACTGTGATGCACTATTTCACCTTGTCAGATGGCTCCAATGGGGCTGTGTTTGCCCTGTCAACTCTCTCCAAAGACTGTGATGAACTATGGCACCTTGTCAGATGGCTCCAATGGGGCTGTATTGGCCTATGTTTGCCCTTGTCAACTCCCTCCAAGGACTGTGATGCACTATTTCACCTTGTCAGATGGCTCCAATGGGGCTGTGTTTGCCCTGTCAACTCCCTCCAAGGACTGTGATGCACTATGGCACCTTGTCAGATGGCTCCATTGGGGCTGTTTTGGCCTATGTTTGCCCTTGTCAGCTTCATCCAAGGACTGTGATGCACTTTTTCACCTTGCCAGATGGCTCCAATGGGGCTGTGTATGCCCTGTCAACTCTCTCCAAGGACTGTGATGCACTATGGCACCTTGTCAGATGGCTCCAATGGGCTGTGTTGGCCTATGTTTGCCCTTGTCAACTCCCTCCAAGGACTGTGATGCACTATTTCACCTTGTCAGATGGCTCAAATCGGGCTGTGTTTGCCCTGTCAACTCCCTCCAAGAACTTTGATGCCCTATGGCACCTTGTCAGATGGCTCCAATGGGGCTGTGTTGGCCTATGTTTGCCCTTGTCAACTCGATCCAAGGATTGTGATGCACTATTTCACCTTGTCAGATGTCTCCAATAGGTCTGTGTTTGCCTTGACAACTCCCTCTAAGGACTGTGGTGCACTATGGCACCTTGTCAGATGGCTCCAATGGGGCTGTAAATAAAAAGAGAGAAACGCTCAACCTGGTAACGAACAATACCATAATAGCTTTCTCTATGGCTATTTACCATCCAAGAAGCAGCCTCTTTTTGCTCAACATATGCCTTTCACAGAGAAGAACTTTCCTGAAGCATATCAGTCTGATCCTGACTTCATAGTACAGTCCAGCCCCGAAATACCAGGCAATCCCCTCTCTGAACAAGAGAAACAGCAAAACCACAGACGTACGTTTCGGCCTATTGTGGGCCTCGTCAGTGAGGTGCAGCCATATCCCTCTAAGTACACTGAGCAATGGGTCCACGTCTGGATTCCTGCAACACACTTAGGGAGGCTCCAATGGGGCTGTGTTGGCCTATGTTTGCCCTTGTCAACTCCTTCCAAGGACTATGATGAACTATGGCACCTTGTCAGATGGCTGCAATTGGGCTGTGTTGGTCTATGTTTGCCCTTGTAAACTCCCTTCAAGGACTCTGATGCACTATTTCACCTTGACAGATGGCTCCAATGGGGCTGTGTTTGCCCTGTCAACTCCCTCCAAGGACTGTAATGCACTATGGCACCTTGTCAGATGGCTCCAATGGGGCTTTGTTGGCCTATGTTTGCCCTTGTCAACTCCTCCAAGGACTGTGATGCACTATTTCACCTTGTCAGATGGCTCAAATGGGGCTGTGTTTGCCCTGTCAACTCCCTCCAAGAACTGTGATGCACTATTTCACCTTGTCAGATGGCTCCAATGGGGCTGTATTGGCCTATGTTTGCCCTTGTCAACTCCCTCCAAGGACTGTGATGCACTATTTCACCTTGTCAGATGGCTACAATGGGGCTGTGCTTGCCCTGTCAACTCCCTCCAAGGACTGTGATGCCATATGGCACCTTGTCAGATGGCTCCATTGGGGTTGTGTTGGCCTATGTTTGCCTTTGTCAGCTCCCTCCAAGGACTGTGATGCACTAATTTAACCTTGTCAGATGGCTCAAATGGGGCTGTGTTTGCTCTGTCAACTCCCTCCAAGAACTGTGATGCACTATGGCACCTTGTCAGATGGCTCCAATGGGGATGTGTTGACCTATGCTTGCCCTTGTCAACTCGATCCAAGGACTGTGATGCACTATTTCACCTTGTCAGATGGCTCCAATGGGGCTGTGTTTGCACACTCCCTCCAAGGAATGTGATGCACTACGGCATCTTGTCAGATGGCTCCAATGGGGCTGTGTTGGCCTATGTTTGCCCTTGTCAACTCCCTCCAAGGACTGTGATGCACACTCCCTCCAAGGACTGTGATGCACTATGGCACCTTGTCAGATGGCTCCAATGGGGCTGTGTTGGCCTATGTTTGCCCTTGTCAACTCCCTCCAAGGACTGTGATGCACTATTTCACCTTGTCAGATGGCTCCAATGGGGCTGTGTTGGCCTATGTCTGCCCTTGTCAGCTCCCTCCAAGGACTGTGATGCACTATTTCACCTTGTCAAATGGCTCAAATGGGGCTGTGTATGCCCTGTCAACTCCCTCCAAGGACTGTGATGCATTATAGGCACCTTGTCAGATGGCTCCAATGGGGCTCTGTGTTGGCCTATGTTTGTCCTTGTCAATTCCCTCCAAGGACTGTAATGCACTATTTCACCTTGTCAGATGGCTCCAATGGGGCTGTGTTTGCCTTGTCAACTCCCTCCAAGGACTGTGATGCCCTATGACACCTTGTCAGATGGCTCCATTGGGGCTGTGTTGGCCTATGTTTCCCCTTGTCAACTCCCTCCAAGGACTGTGATGCACTATTTCACCTTGTCAGATGGCTCCAATGGGGCTGTGTTTGCCCTGTCAACTCCCTCCAAGGACTGTGATGAACTCTGGCACTTTGTCAGATGGCTCCAATTGGGCTGTGTTGGTCTATGTTTGCCCTTGTCAACTCCCTTCAAGGACTGTGATGCACTATTTCACCTTGACAGATGGCTCAAATGGGGCTGTGTTTGCCCTGTCAACTCCCTCCAAGGACTGTAATGCACTATGGCACCTTGTCAGATGGCTCCAATGGGGCTTTGTTGGCCTATGTTTGCCCTTATCAACTCTTCCAAGGACTGTGATGCACTATTTCACCTTGTCAGATGGCTCAAATTGGGCAGTGTTTGCCCTGTCAACTCCCTCCAAGAACTGTGATGCACTATGGCACCTTATCAGAAGGCTCCAATGGGGCTGTGTTGGCCTATGTTTGCCCTTGTCAACTCCATCCAAGGACTGTGATGCACTATTTCACCTTATCAGATGGCTCCAATGGGGCTGTGTTTGCCCTGTCAACTCCCTCCAAGGACTGTGATGCACTATGACACCTTATCAGATGGCTCCATTGGGGCTGTGTTTTCCCTGACAACTCCCTCCAAGGACTGTGATACACTATGGCACCTTGTCAGATGGCTCCAATGGGGCTGTGTTGGCCTATGTTTTCCCATGTCAACTCCCTTAAAGGACTGTGATTAACTATTTCACCTTGTCAGATGGCTCCAATGGGGCTGTGTTGGCTTATGTTTGCCCTTGTCAACTCCCTCAAAGGACTGTTATGCACTATTTCACCTTGTCTTATGGCTCCAATTGAGCTGTGTTTGCCCTGTCAACTCTCTCCAAGGACTGTGATGAACTATGGCACCTTGTCAGATGGCTCCAATGGGGCTGTATTGGCCTATGTTTGCCCTTATCAACTCCTCCAAGGACTGTGATGCACTATTTCACCTTGTCAGATGGCTCAAATGGGGCTGTGTTTGCCCTCTCAACTCCCTTCAAGGACTGTGATGCACTATGGCACCTTATCAGAAGGCTCCAATGGGGCTGTGTTGGCCTATGTTTGCCCTTGTCAATTCTTTGATTGGAGTCTATTTTACTAAAGAAAATCACACAGGGAGAAGGTTAGGATTGTTTGTATATTTTCTGGTTGATCAAGGGCGCTTAAAAATGGCTTGTGAATAACAGGGTGTTATAATGGTAAAATAAAGGATAAATGAATCAATCAAAGTGAAAGAAATTTTCTCAATGAAAAAATACACTCTGTAAAGGAATAAATCTTGATTGATGTAAATATACTCTGTAGACTGTGCAGACATTGTGGATGTTTGGATTTTATGCTCCTCTTTTAATATTGTATATAGGTTTTATGTTTATATTTTAAATGATATGTACACTGTTCACCCATTCTATTGAAAAACAAAGAGACATCAAAAGTAAAAAAGAGTGTACTATATTTTACAACCAACAGGTGTCACTATTGCATGTTGCAATACATGTTTTTTCACACAATGGGTTAATGAACAGTTGATGAATAATTAACAGGTGAGGGTATAAAAAGCATGAACCTGTATAATTAAGATGTACATGACTAAGAGCCACATTGGCTTGAAACGTTGTATGTTTGGACCCAGGATAAGAAAATAAAGGTCTTTTAAATTGATATGGTGGCTGGAGTTTTTTGAAGTTTGGCACTATTTCACCTTGTCAGATGTCTCCAATGGGTCTGTGTTTGCCTTGTCAACTCCCTCCAAGGACTGTGGTGCACTATTTTACCTTGTCAGATGGCTCCAATGGGGCTGTGTTGGCCTATGTTTGCCCTTGTCAACTCCATTAAAGGACTGTGATGCACTATTTCACCTTGTCAGATGTCTCCAATGGGTCTGTGTTTGCCTTGTCAACTCCCTCCAAGGACTGTGATGCACTATTTTACCTTGTCAGAAGGGCTCCAATGGGGCCGTGTTTGCCCTGTTAACTCCCCCCAAGAACTGTGATGCACTATGGCACCTTGTCAGAAGGCTCCAATGGGGCTCTGTTGGCCTATGTTTGCCCTTGTTAACTTGTTCCAAGGATGGTGATGCACTATTTCACCTTGTCAGATGTCTCCAATGGGTCTGTGTTTGCCTTGTCAACTCCCTCCAAGGACTGTGATGCACTATGGCACCTTGTCAGATGGCTCCAATGGGGCTGTAAATAGAAAGAGAGAAGCGCTCAACCTGGGAATGAACAATACCATAATAGCTTGTTCTATGGCTAGTTACTATCCAAGAAGCAGCCTCTTTTTGCTCAACATATGCCTTTCACAGAGAAGAACTTTCCTGAAGCATATCAGTCTCATCCTGACTGCATAGTACAGTCTAGCCCCGAAATACCAGGCAATCCCCTCTCTGAACGAGAGAAACAGCAAAACCACAGACGTATGTTTCGGCCTATTGTGGGCCTCGTTAGTGAGGTGCAGCCATATCCCTCTAAGCACACTGAGCAATAGGTCCACGTCTGGATTCCTGCATCCTCGATTGGGGCTGTGTTGGCCTATGTTTGCCCTTGTCAGCTCCCTCCAAGGACTGTGATGCACTAATTTAACCTTGTCAGATGGCTCAAATGGGGCTGTGTTTGCTCTGTCAACTCCCTTCAAGAACTGTGATGCACTATGGCACCTTTTCAGATGGCTCCAATGGGGATGTGTTGGCCTATGTTTGCCCTTGTCAACTGGATCCAAGGACTGTGATGCACTATTTCACCTTTTAAGATGGTTCCAATGGGGCTGTGTTTGCACACTCCCTCCAAGGACTGTCATGCACTACGGCACCTTGTCAGATGGCTCCAATGGGGCTGTGTTGGCCTATGTTTGCCCTTGTCAACTCCCTCCAAGGACTGTGATGCACACTCCCTCCAAGGACTGTGATGCACTATGGCACCTTGTCAGATGGCTCCAATGGGGCTGTGTTGGCCTATGTTTGCCCTTGTCAACTCTTTCCAAGGACTGTGATGCACTATTTCACCTTGTCAGGTGGCTCCAATGGGGCTGTGTTGGCCTATGTCTGCCCTTGTCAGCTCCCTCCAAGGACTGTGATGCACTATTTCACCTTGTCAGATGGCTCAAATGGGGCTGTGTATGCCCTGTCAACTCCCTCCAAGGACTGTGATGCATTATAGGCACCTTGTCAGATGGCTCCAATGGGGCTGTGTTGGCCTATGTTTGCCCTTGTCAATTCCCTCCAAGGACTGTGATGCACTATTTCACCTTGTCAGATTGCTCCAATGGGGCTGTGTTTGCCCTGTCAACTCCCTCCAAGGACTGTGATGCCCTATAACACCTTGTCAGATGGCTCCATTGGGGCTGTGTTGGCCTATGTTTCCCCTTGTCAACTCGATCCAAGGACTGTGATGCACTATTTCACCTTGTCACATGTCTCCAATGGATCTGTGTTTGCCTTGTCAACTCCCTCCAAGGACTGTGGTTCACTATTTTACCTTGTCAGATTGCTCCAATGGGGTTGTGTTGGCCTATGTCTGCCCTTGTTAGCTCCCTTCAAGGACTGTGATGCCCTATGATACCTTGTCAGATGGCTCCTTTGGGGCTGTGGTTGCCCTGTCAACTCCCTCCAAGGACTGTGATGCCCTATGATACCTTGTCAGATGGCTCCTTTGGGGCTGTGTTGGCCTATGTTTCCCCTTGTCAACTCCCTCCAAGGACTGTGATGCACTATTTCACCTTGTCAGATGGCTCCATTGGGGCTGTTTTTTCCCTGTCAACTCCCTCCAAGGATTGTGATGCACTATGGAACATTGTCAGATCGCTCCAATGGGGCTGTGTTGGCCTATGTTTGCCCTTGTCAACTCCCTCCAAGAACTGTGATGCACTATGGCACCTTGTCAGAAGGCTCCAATGGGGCTCTGTTGGCCTATGTTTGCCCTTGTCAACTTGATCCAAGGATGGTGATGCACTATTTCACCTTGTCAGATGTCTCCAATGGGTCTGTGTTTGCCTTGTCAACTCCCTCCAAGGACTGTGATGCACTATTTCACCTTATCAGATGGCTCCAATGCGGCTGTGTTTGCCCTGTCAACTCCCTCCAAGGACTGTGATGAACTATGGCACTTTGTCAGATGGATCCAATTGGGCTGTGTTGGTCTATGTTTGCCCTTGTCAACTCCCTTCAAGGACTGTGATGCCCTATTTCACCTTGACAGATGGCTCAAATGGGGCTGTGTTTGCCCTGTCAACTCCCTCCAAGGACTGTAATGCACTATGTCACCTTGTCAGATGGCTCCAATGGGGCTTTGTTGGCCTATGTTTGCCCTTATCAACTCTTCCAAGGACTGTGATGCACTATTTCACCTTGTCAGATGGCTCAAATGGGGCTGTGTTTGCCCTGTCAACTCCCTCCAAGAACTGTGATGCACTATGGCACCTTATCAAAAGGCTCCAATGGGGCTGTGTTGGCCTATGTTTGCCCTTGCCAACTCGATCCAAGGACTGTGATGCACTATTTCACCTTGTCAGATGTCTCTAATGGGTCTGTGTTTGCCTTGTCAACTCCCTCCAAGGACTGTGGTGCACTATTTTACCTTTTCAGATGGCTCCAATGGGGCTGTGTTGGCCTATGTTTCCCCTTGTCAACTCCCTCCAAGGACTGTGATGCACTATTTTACCTTGTCAGATGGCTCCAATGGGGCCGTGTTTGCCCTGTCAACTCCCTCCAAGAACTGTGATGCACTATGGCACCTTGTCAGAAGGCTCCAATGGGGCTCTGTTGGCCTATGTTTGCCCTTGTCAACTTGATCCAAGGATGGTGATGCACTATTTCACCTTGTCAGATGTCTCCAATGGGTCTGTGTTTGCCTTGTCAACTCCCTCCAAGGACTGTGATGCACTATGGCACCTTGTCAGATGGCTCCAATGGGGCTGTAAATAGAAAGAAAGAAGCGCTCAACCTGGGAACGAACAATACCATAATAGCTTGTTCTATGGCTAGTTACTATACAAGAAGCAGCCTCTTTTTGCTCAACATATGCCTTTCACAGAGAAGAACTTTCCTGAAGCATATCAGTCTGATCCTGACTTCATAGTACAGTCTAGCCCCGAAATATCAGGCAATCCCCTCTCTGAACGAGAGAAACAGCAAAACCACAGACGTACGTTTCGGCCTATTGTGTGCCTCGTTAGTGAGGTGCAGCCATATCCCTCTAAGCACACTGAGCAATGGGTCCACGTCTGGATTCCTGCATCACACTTAGGGAGACTCTAATGGGGCTGTGTTGGCCTATGTATCCTATCAGCCAATCGGAATTCGAGGGACGCCATCTTGGATGACTTCCCTTAAAGGAACCGTCATTCATCGTGAAGATGGATGTTCCGCGTCGGCGGGATGAACATGGATCCGGAAGAAAGAAGATTGAAGATGCCGTTGATAGAAGACTTCAGCCGGATCATGGACCTCTTCAGCTCCCGCATGGATGAAGACTTCAGCCGGATCATAGACCTCTTCAGCTCCCGCTTGGATGAAGACTTCAGCCAGATCATGGACATCTTCAGCCCCCCGCTTGGGCTTGGATCAAGACATCGGAGGAGCTCTTCTGGATCGATCGGTGAACCTGGTATGGTGAAGATAAGGTAGGAAGATCTTCAGGGGCTTAGTGTTAGGTTTATTTAAGGGGGGTTTGGGTTAGATTAGGGGTATGTGGGTGGTGGGTTGTAATGTTTGGAGGGGGGGTATTGTATGTGTTTTTTTTACAGGCAAAAGAGCTGAATTCTTTGGGGCATGCCCCGCAAAGGGCCCTGTTCAGGGCTGGTAAGGTAAAAGAGCTTTGAACTTTTGTAATTTAGAATAGGGTAGGGCATTTTTTTTATTTTGGGGGTCTTTGTTATTTTATTAGGGGGCTTAGAGTAGGTGTAATTAGTTTAACATTGTTGTAATATTTTTCTGATGTTTGTAAATATTTTTTTATTTTTTGTAACTTAGTTCTTTTTTATTTTTTGTACTTTAGTTAGTTTATTTCATTGTATTTATTTGTAGATATTGTATTTAATTAATGTATTGATAGTGTAGTGTTAGGTTTAATTGTAGGTAATTGTAGGTATTTTATTTAATTAATTTATTGATAGTGTAGTGTTAGGTTTAATTGTAACTTAGGTTAGGATTTATTTTACAGGTAATTTTGTAATTATTTTAACTATTTTAGCTATTAAATAGTTCTTAACTATTTAATAGCTATTGTACCTGGTTAAAATAAATACAAAGTTACCTGTAAAATAAATATAAATCCTAAAATAGCTATAATATAATTATAATTTATATTGTAGCTATATTAGGATTTATTTTACAGGTAAGTATTTAGCTTTAAATAGGAATAATTTATTTAATAAGAGTTAATTTATTTTGTTAGATTTAAATTATATTTAACTTAAAGGGGGTGTTAGTGTTAGGGTTAGACTTAGCTTTAGAGGTTAATACATTTATTAGAATAGCGGTGAGCTCCAGTCGGCAGATTAGGGGTTAATGTTTGAAGTTAGGTGTCGGCGATGTTAGGGAGGGCAGATTAGGGGTTAATACTATTTATTATAGGGTTATTGAGGCGGGAGTGAGGCGGATTAGGGGTTAATAACTTTATTATAATAGCGGTGCGATCCGCTCGGCAGATTAGGGGTTAATAAGTGTAGACAGGTGGAGGCGACATTGTGGGGGGCAGATTAGGGGTTAATAAATATAATATAGGGGTCGGCGAAGTTAGGGGCAGCAGATTAGGGGTACATAGGGATAATGTAAGTAGCGGCGGTTTACGGAGCGGCAGATTAGGGGTTAATAATAAAATGCAGGGGTCAGCGATAGCGGGGGCGGCAGAATAGGGGTTAATAAGTGTAAGGTTAGGGGTGTTTAGACTCGGGGTACATGTTAGAGTGTTAGGTGCAGACGTAGGAATTGTTTCCCCATAGAAAACAATAGGCATGCGTTAGGAGCTGAACGCGGCTTTTTTGCAAGTTTTTTTTTCAGCTCAAACAGCCCCATTGTTTTCTATGGGGGAATCATGCACGAGCGCGTTTTTTAAGCTGTCCGCGTCCGTAAGCACCGCTGGTATCGAGAGTTGAAGTTGCGTTAAATATGCTCTACGCTCCTTTTTTGGAGCCTAACGCAGCCATTCTGTGAACTCTCAATACCAGCGGTATTTAAAAGGTGCGGCCAGAAAAAAGCCAGCGTTAGCTACGCACCCCTTTGGCCGCAGAACTCTAAATCTAGGCGTGAGGGTTTATTTTACAGGTAAGTATTTAGTTTTAAATAGGAATACTTTATTTAAGTAGAGTTAATTTATTTTGTTAGAATAAAATGATATTTAACTTAGGGGGGTGTTAGGGTTAGACTTAGCTTTAGGGCTTAATACATTTATTAGAGTAGCAGCGATGTCCGGTCGGCGGATTAGGGGTTTATACTTGAAGTTAGGTATCGGCGATGTTAGGGAGGGCAGATTAGAGGTTAATGCTATTTATTATAGGGTTTTTGAGGCGGGAGTGAGGCGGTTTAGGGGTTAATACATTTATTAGAGTGGCGGCGAGCTCCGGTCGGCAGATTAGCGGTTAATAAGTGTAGGTAGGCAGCGGCGACGTTGGGGGGGGGCAGATTAGGGGGTAATGAATATAATATAGGTGTCGGCGATGTTAGGGGCAGCAGATTAGGGGTACATAGGGATAATGTAGGTCGCGGCGGTGTACAGAGCGGCAGATTAGGGGTTAATAGTGTAATGCAGGTGTCAGCGATAGCGGGGGCGGCAGATTAGTTGTTAATAAGTGTAAGGTTAGGGGTGTTTAGACTCGGGGTTCATGTTAGGGTGTTAGGTGCAGACTTAGAAACTGTTTCCCCATAGGAAGCAATGGGGCTGCGTTGGGAGCTTAACGCTGCTTTTTTGCAGGTGTTAGGTTTTTTTTCAGCCCAAACTGCCCCATTGTTTCCTATGGGGGAATCGCGCACAAGCTAGCTGCTACCGTAAGCAACGCTGGTATTGTGAGTTGAAGTGGCGGTAAATTATGCTCTATGCTCCCTTTTTGGAGCCTAACGCAGCCCTTCAGAGAACTCTCAGTACCAGCGTTGTTTAAAAGGTGCAGGGGGAAAAAAAGGAGCGTTAGCTACGCAGGTCTTTACCGACAAAATTAGGGTTAATATAGTTAATATATATATAATATAATAACTATATTAACTATATTAACTCTAATATAATTAGGGTTAATATAGTTAATATAGCTGGCGGCGGTGTAGGGGGATTAGATTAGGGGTTAATCTATTTAATAAAGGTGGCGGCGGTGTAGGGGGATTATATTACAGGGAGTGCAGAATTATTAGGCAAGTTGTATTTATGAGGATTAATTTTATTATTGAACAACAACCATGTTCTCAATGAACCCAAAAAACTCCTTAATATCAAAGTTGAATAGTTTTGGAAGTAGTTTGTTTTTAGTTATAGCTATTTTAGGGGGATATCTGTGTGTGCAGGTGACTATTACTGTGCATATTTATTAGGCAACTTAACAAAAAACAAATATATACCCATTTGAATTATTTATTTTTACCAGTGAAACCAATATAACATCTCAACATTCACAAATATACATTTCTGACATTCAAAAACAAAACAAAAACAAATCAGTGACCAATATAGTCACCTTTCTTTGCAAGGACACTCAAAAGCCTGCCATCCATGGATTCTGTTAGTGTTTTGATCTGTTCACCATCAACATTGCGTGCAGCAGCAACCACAGCCTCCCAGACACTGTTCAGAGAGGTGTACTGTTTACCCTCCTTGTAAATCTCACATTTGATGATGGACCACAGGTTCTCAATGGGGTTCAGATCAGGTGAACAAGGAGGCCATGTGATTAGATTTTCTTTTATACCCTTTCTTGCCAGCCACTCTGAGGAGTACTTAGACGCGTGTGATGGAGCATTGTCCTGCATGAAAATCATGTTTTTCTTGAAGGATGCAGACTTCTTCCTGTACCACTGCTTGAAGGTGTCTTCCAGAAACTGGCAGTAGGACTGGGAGTTGAGCTTGACTCCATCCTCAACCCGAAAAGGCCCCACAAGCTCATCTTTGATGATACCAGCCCAAACCAGTATTCCACCTCCACCTTGCTGGCGTCTGAGTTGGACTGGAGCTCTCTGCCCTTTACCAATCCAGCCACGGGCCCATCCATCTGGCCCATCAAGACTCACTCTCATTTCATCAGTCCATAAAACCTTAGAAAAATCAGTCTTGAGATATTTCTTGGCCCAGTCTTGACGTTTCAGCTTGTGTGTCTTGTTCAGTGGTGGTCATCTTTCAGCCTTTCTTACCTTGGCCATGTCTCTGAGTATTGCACACCTTGTGCTTTTGGGCACTCCAGTGATGTTGCAGCTCTGAAATATGGCCAAACTGGTGGAAAGTGGCATCTTGGCAGCTGCACGCTTGACTTTTCTCAGTTCATGGGCAGTTATTTTGCGCCTTGGTTTTTCCACACGCTTCTTGCAACCCTGTTGACTATTTTGAATGAAACGCTTGATTGTTCGATGATCATGCTTCAGAAGCTTTGCAATTTTAAGAGTGCTGCATCCCTCTGCAAGATATCTCACTATTTTTGACTTTTCTGAGCCTGTCAAGTCCTTCTTTTGACCCATTTTGCCAAAGGAAAGGAAGTTGCCTAATAATTATGCACACCTGATATAGGGTGTTGATGTCATTAGACCACACCCCTTCTCATTACAGAGATGCACATCACCTAATATGCTTAATTGGTAGTAGGCTTTCGAGCCTATACAGCTTAGAGTAAGACAACATGCATAAAGTGATGATGTGGTCAAAATACTCATTTGCCTAATAATTCTGCACTCCCTGTAGGGGGTAATACATTTATTATAGGTGGCGGCGGTGTAGGGGGATTTAGATTAGATGCAAAAGAGCTGATTACTTTGTGACAATGCCCCCCAAAATGCCCTTTTAAGGGCTGGTAAAAGAGCTGATTACTTTGGGGAAATGCCCCGCAAAAAGCCCTTTTAATGGCTGGCAATAGAGCTGTTACTTTGGGGCAATATCATGCAAAAGGCCCTTTTAAGGGCTGGTAATAGAGGAGATTACTTTAGGGGGATTAGATTAGGGGTTAATGTATTTAATATAGCTGGCGGCGGTGTAGGGGGATTAAATTAGGGGTTAATAATTTTAATATAGCTGGCGGCAGTGTAGGGGGATTAGATTAGGGGTTAATAATTTAATATAGCTGGCGGCGGTGTAGGGGGATTAGATTAGGGGTTAATAATTTAATATAGCTGGCGGCGGGGTAGGGGGATTAGATTAGGGGTTAATAATTTTAATATAGCTGGCGGCGGGGTAGGAGCTCACATTAGGGGGTATGTAATGTAGATGGCGGTGGTGTAAGGGGCTCACATTAGGGGGTATGTAATATAGGTGGCGACGGTGTAGGGGGATCACATTAGGGGGTTATACATTTAATGTAGGTGGCGGCGGGGTCTGGGAGCAGCGGTTTAGGGGTTAAATACTGTATTAGGGATTGCGGCGGGGGATCGCGGTTGACAGGTAGATAGACATTGCGCATGCGTTAGGTGTTAGGTTTTATTTAGCAGTTCGCGGTTGACAGGTAGATAGACATTGCGCATGCGTTAGGTGTTAGGTTTTGTTTTGCAGCAGGTAGTTTAGGGAGTTACGGGTCTCCAATACACAGCTTAAGGCTTACTACGGCTGCATTTTGTGGCGAGGTGAAAATGGAGTAAGATTTATCCATTTTCGCCAGTCCTTACGCTGTATATTGGATACCAAACTGTGTGGGTTTGGTATACCTTTCTATGGCCCAAAAAACTACGGGTGAAGGCAGAAATATATGAGCGTAACGTCTAAATTACGCCTTATATAGGATACCAAACCCGCGCAAAATTCAGCGTCACCGGCTTTTGCGGGCGACGCTGCATATCGGATCGGGCCCCTGAGCTATAGGTAACATATAATGTATAACCAATCCACATTTTCAGAATGTATCTCGTAGCATTATTTCTGATATAAAAGGGACATGAAACATGAAACATGAAACACAATAATGTATTTTATCATTTAGGTATAACATACTATTTTAAACCAAATTGTAATTTTCTTAAATTCTCAAATTTGATTCAGTCTCTTTGTATCATTTTTTAAAGGAGCAGCAGTGCACTAATGGTTTCTAAATGAACACATAGGTGAACCAAGGACAATCGGTATATATATATGTAGCCACCAATAAGCATTTAGAACATTTCTGCTCTGGAGATTACCTTGAAACACATTTCATCAAAAGATAACAATATAAAGAATCAAATTTAAATAATATCATTACATTTGAAAGGTTGTTAAAATTGCAATCTCGTACATAATCGTGTAACATAAAATGTGGGTATCATGTCCATTTAAACCCTTCCTAAATAGTTCAGAATCCTCCGATTCTAATGAAATATATCCTTATTACCAACAATGGATTATATTTTATATATCACAGTATTACTTTATCTAGCATGACATTCATAGATAACAATATAGCACATACTATTTTTTAAAATATAAATACGTTTCTTATTGACATGCAAAGCTGTAAAATGTATCCTTTGATTGGATGCCGTTTTTACGCGATCTCGGATGCGCCATGTTGCTTAAGACGTCACTTGCAAAGCTGTAAAATGAGTCCTTTGATTGGATGCCATTTTTACGCGATCTCGGATGCGCCTTTGATTGAATGACGTTTTTACGTGATCTTGAATGTGCCATATTGCTTAAGACGTCACCTGCAAAGCTGTAAAATTAGTCCTTTGATTGGATGCCATTTTTACGCGATCTCGGATGCGCTATGTTGCTTAAGATGTCACCTGCAAAGCTGTAAAATGAGTTCTTTGATTGGATGCCATTTTTAAGCAATCTCGGATGCACCATGTTGCTTAAGACGTCACCTGCAAAGCTGTAAAATGAGTTCTTTGATTGGATGCTGTTTTTACGCGATCTCGGATGCGCTTGAGACGTCACATGCCAAGGTGTTAAATCCGTCTGATTGGATTACGTTGTCCCGCAATATTTTATTTTCCACGTAACCCACGTTTCTGAATGAGAACACAGGTTTAAAACCAGGACTTTCTTGGATTATGGATTTTGTCAATCATGTACATTGTTGAACCATAGCTGATAAAGAACACAAAAATATCTTTGGATGGCTGTATCGTTGAAGAAACAAATAAAGGAAATATGTTTTTCATGCATAATATATTTTGAGGCAAGTGCAAATCCATGAATATACTCCATCTTGTTTAATATGTTTGTCAACAATATTTTCACTTTCCTAAATAATTACTGTGTTGTGTTGAATTTTATCCATATATAATTCCTAAAGATGCACTTTTGTATTTGAATAAAATTATCAATATGCATTGACCTTTGTCATATGATAAATATATGAGATGTCTACTTATTCTAGATGTTATGTCCTTATATTTCTTATTAATGTAAATGCTCAGTATTGTGTCATGTATGGCTTCCACATTGTTGATCTCAAAATATAGTATTGTGAGCATGTATTTGTAATGTTACTCTTAAAAGGATATGAAACCAGATTCCTTCTAAATGAAATGTCTTTCTTAAATAACTATAATGTAGCTTTAATTAAATAGACTTTATTTAACATGTAGAGAGAAATATGGCATACAGGCTTAGTATCCTATTCAAATATTTTCTTGTTTTAACAAGTACATGTAGATATACCAACAAGCGCTAAGGATTAGTATATGTTAGCATATGTTATTGTTTAAAGGGACCATCAAGTTAATCAAAACATTAATGATTTAAATATTAAAAAATGCTATTTTTTTTAAATTTATCTTAAACTCTTATCCCAAATTTATCTTTGTTCTTTTGGTGTTCTTAGTTGAGAGCTAAACCTAGGAGGTTCATCTGCTCATTTCTTAGACCTTAAAGAGTGCATCTAATCTGAATGCATTTTGACCATTAGAGGGCATTAGTTATTGTGTTTCATATATAAAACATTGAGCTCATGCAGTATAGTTACCCTGGATTGATCACTGATTGGCTGAAATGCAGGTCTGTCAAAAGAACTGAAATAAGGGGTCATTTTGCTGAGGCATAGATACAACGTTAATCACAGAAGTAAAACGTGTATTTCTATAAGTCTTGTTATTCCAAACTTGATCATGCGTAATAATAAAGTGTTTTCTTTGTAACCAACAATAATTCATGTTATGACTGTCCCTTTAAGTTGTGTTGTTGGCATCAAAACAGTGATATGCCATCATGTATAATTGTAATGGTCATTTTGTTAGAGATTAGGAGAACAGTTTGGACATCAACGCAAAAAAACAACCAATGTAATCAACGAGGACAGCATGTGATGATGTGGTCTCCACACACTTGTAAAACACACTCTGCAAACAATCTGCCTACATGGACCCGGTCCCATAGAAGCCTATTATATACAGAGTGTGCTCCACAAGTGTTAGAAGACCACATCATCACATACCTATCCATTACACATTAAATAAATAAAAAAATATAAAAAATTACTTCCTCTTCCTTCCCCTCTTTCCACAAGATTGAGGCTCTGGGGGGGCAACTGCCCCCTCTGATGAGTTCTCATAGGAGATGTTTGGGGAAGAGGGGGAGGAGGAGTACTGTGAGTGGTTAAGGGATCACCCGGGTGAGGAGGAGATTGAGGCAGAGGAGAAGATGGAGGAGGCTCAGGAGCAGATGGCCCTGGAGCAGATGGCTCAGGAGCAGATGGCGTGTTATGCGCCTCCAGGAGGACCTGCAATATATCCTTAAGAGTATTCAACATCTCTCTTTGGTCTTCACAACTATCATTTAGTACTCCCATCAGGTAGACTCTGCTTTCCGCCTGTTCCCTCTGGGAGGCACGCATCTCCTCGAGGAAATCAGTCATGATCTGCACCTCTGCTATCTATGGGGGTATGTTCTCCTAAGGATCTGCTGCAGGGTGGGCTGCTGGTGCACGGCAGGCTGATGGTGCACGAGGGGCTGCTGGTGGATGACGGGCTGCTGCAGAGTTCTCTTCTGAAACGGCAGCTTCTTCAGGGGATTAGGGTACAGGGATGTCCTCCATGTCTCCCCAAGGTGGCGAGTCATCTGCACCACTCTCATGCCTGATTGAAGGAGAAGCCTGTGGGTGCTGTGCTGCCTCCTCCCCGGGCTCAGACTCTGTATATTGTAAAAAAGAAAGAAATCGAGATATTAGCAGAATTCCAAATAAAGATGTAAATGTTCTATTTGAAAGTGTATTAATAAGGCTGCCTTCGTAATTCTATTGAAATCAAAAACAATCAATTCGATTTCAGCATTTGCAAACCTGTGTTTCTGATATCTACATGGTCAATCTGAATGTCTTTTTGCGTTTGTCTTCAATCTGTTTAAATGCACACCTAATCTGCAGGCTAGATTCTAATGTGATGTCTTTTCTGGAAATGCAACTTTCGCAAGGTAATTGTGAATTTGTTTACATAATAATGTATAAAAAAGCGTAATTGCGTTATTCATATCCTTAAATAATGTTTTCGTGTGAATGGGTTATGAGTTGGATGTAAAGAGATTAGTAAATGAGCTTACCGGCAGATGAGAGGAGCAGGTTCCTGGTATCAACTCCTCCGATACCGACTATGGCCACCTTGGAGATGTTGAGACGCAGTATTTCTTACCAGCGGGAAAACTCAAAGATTATTTCAGGACTGCCACAGGTCCCCGCTATGTATTCCCTCTCTCTTGTGAGCTTTCTTTTAAGTTCCGCTCTGCAGTCCCGGTAGCGATGCTGGATAGACTTCACATTCCTGTTATAAACCCCCACTGCATTAACGGCATCCCTGATCTCCAGCCATAGCTTCCTCTTAAGCTTAGGGGTGACCTTCTGTGTCTGCAGCCTCCTAGTCCTCTGCATATAAGCCTCGATGAGGGCCTCCTTCTCATCCATGGTATACCTCTCCTCCCTCTGTGTCATAAATACCCTTTCCTCCTAACATGTACCTCTCTCTTTAATAGGAGGTGTGTTAATCTCTTTTCACCTGCATAAAATGTCCTCCCACATTCCATTCAGTGCTTGGTAATTCTTACTCAAATGTGTTTTGGTTCAGCCAAACATAAGTTCCTTTTACTGGCTCAATATTGTAAGGTCAACCCTTTGGAATGTTCCTAAAGACCTTCTAACCGTTCCGTCACCTAAGCTTTTGTTTTGTTTAAGCTGTTGGAAGCCACCTGCTAACTGTCTCTCTATCCGCCTCCAGCGGTAATCCATCTTGCGTTCTCTACCTACCATCTTAGATCACGCTTCACAGCTGATGCTGCCTGCACCTCCCTGAGTTACGGATCTGACACACACTAGCGGTGACGTCACACACTGAAGCTTCACACTGAAAGCAGCCTGAATCTCTGCCACCTCATCGCAGAGCACATCTTCTCCCCAGCAGTCTACAAAGTAAGATCACTTTTTACTTTAATGCTTCCATCTTGCCAAATGTAAAGATTTTAACGATCTTGTTACCACTGCCGTGAGGGATTCATAAGGTCTTCCACAACTTTGTCTAATACAGTCCTATATTTCTCACACAATTGTATTCCACTCTCTTTGCATCCAGGTGTAATATGTTATGTTACTCTGCCATAACCTGTTGCCACCCTATGGCGATAGATACATATAACATATATATGCACCTAACAGTAAGGTTAGAATTGCTGCTTCTTTCATGATCACTTTGTA